>NC_086447.1:707769125-708001625 GCF_028390025.1 Pseudophryne corroboree
AAGGGATCCAGTGAAACCCTCTCTGAAAAAATCCCCAATGCAGCAACCCATAGCCTACTATAGGCAAATGCCATCTTCAAATTCCCATATGGGAGCTTGGCCATCCGAATACTTAGCTGCCTCATAAAAAACTATTGAGTATGCTTTGTGTTTTGAAATGGAGAGACCATGACATCTATCAGAAATATCTGCTGCGGTTCCTTCATAGTGAATCCCAGGGTTCCCTAATACTTGTGAGTAGCCCTCCAAAAATGTGTGTTTTCAGGAGATATCCTGCAAACATTAATTGCTATATGGGCCCTTTAGTATCTTGCATTTTGGAGGTTGAAAATTATAGCCAAACTGCATGGTAAAGCATCCGGCTCAGCCACTTCCAATCTCTATATGTCTATTGCTACTTAGCATTGAATATGCACACATGAATAAGAGCATATGGAGTTAATTAAATAAGGACATAACAGGATATTAATCATTGTTTTTTTTATAACATTTACTGGCATTCGTAATATGCCATAATATTTTTCCATCCACACCTGCATTCATGCAATTCTGCATGAGAGAGTTGTCTAGGCCATTCACTGTTAACTAGACTTCATCAGTTTTCTCATTGCCTTTATTTGTTAAGAGCTAAAATGCATATTCCTTGACAAAGTGAGCCATCAAAAAACGCGTTGGTAGGTGGGACCGGAAGCGCGTCATATCGGAAGTGGAGTAACCTCTACTTCTAGCTGCATGAAGAACGCTGGCCGGGGAAGAATACCGCAAGAAGAGAGACCAGCGCTGAAAGGGAAGGAAGGTAGGCCAGGGACAGGCAGATAGGGACACCACCTCCCGCCCGTACAGCAAGAGCGACTTAAACGAGATCTGCAGACCACCGCAGCACCGGACCACAAACCTACAAATATCTCTGAAAATAGCCTAAACATTTTTACTAACCCTTTATTTCAGCATTGCAACTTCACGTTCATATAACACATAGCGCTCCAATACCTAAACTGCATAATCTATTGTAGTTATATATGTGAGTTTGCATATGCTGTAGGTGTGATATGTTGTCTGTTCAATGCACTTGGGGCCTCATTCAGATGCGGTCACAATGCTGATTTGTACACAATAGAGCGATTATTCCCCAACTGTGCATGCTTTGTGGGATCGCACTGTGCATGTGCCAAGGTCATTTTGCAATGCTGCTCACAGTAAGGAATTATTTGTAAAGTAATTGACAGGAAGGGACCATTTGGGGGAGATAATGGGGAGTGGTGGCAAAAATGCAGGCATGACGCAACCATTTTTGGAGTATACCTATGTGTCATTACCTCGGAGGAAATGGCCAGTTTACTTAGTGCTGGGTGTCCTCAGGTTTCCTCACTACCAATTGTTTCATGAGTGAGACATTACAGCACTATCTTCCAGATTGCATTGTACATTTACCAGCTTCAATTGGGACTTTGCTGATGCATCAGCACTATTACAGCACTTAGCAGCTCTGACCCACCTGCTAATAACTTAACAATCCAATGCTGATACCATTGCCACAGCACCGCTCTGTAGCACAGACAGAGCATCCTCACATCTGGCACCACCTTCCACTTAGCGTGCCTGTAAACACATTGGGTGGAATGCATCAAGATTTTGCATGTGATGCATCCCGCCACTCACCACATGCATATCGGTATTTATTAGCATGAAGAAATTCACAAAGGACAGCTCTTGCGGTAAGAGCTGTCCACTGCAATGATAGGACTTCCGGGTTTACGACCCGACATCTTATCTGCACATGTGTTGAATGATGCATGCACCATGGGGGGTGCTGGGATGGATCCAAATGGATCCCTTTCAGTGGGGAATTGCAAAGGGAAGCCCACAGGCTTCTATTGGACAACACCAACTAAAGATGGCATTGCCCACCTCATCCAAGCCCTGGAATCTATCGAAAATGCAATTTTCAGAGGTTTGGCCACATTTATAAGCTTCTTGCATCCCGCCCATGGAGTGATACAGCAGGTCTGCTACACTGCTCACAACAAGTCCTTTCCAATAAGAGCTCTGGATATATTTCCAACACAGAAGTTCATGCACTCAGGATGTTGTTAACCCCCAGCAGAAGCTTTCATAGAGGGGCCAAGCTCCCGGTGTTCTGACTTACAGTGATATATCATTCTGGTTGGATTTCTTGGGTCAGGAAGACTGTGTCATTGCTATTATATTTATTTACAAAGTATATAAATGTAATTGCCCATCATCTCATTTATCATGCAGAATATTTATGCAACTGCTGAACTCACATTGCATGCAGCCATCTGGGGATCACTAAAGACAATTATTACATTCATGGTCTGCAATCACCATAGGCAACACTCAAAAGTAACATTGTTAAGACAATGCAACTGGATGCTTTCACAAGCTATGTTTTATTGATTTTTTTTTTTACTAAGCTTGCGTTCAATCTCTAGTTATTCAATTACATTGTTGCCACATATGTTTTCACTGTATACATTAGTGTTATCAAGTTTATTCCTGCTGACAGAGCAGCGATACGTACGTGGTTGCTCTAGGTTTCCATCTATTATTATATTGTTCCAATTGTGTTTGTTATTTTTATTTTTAAAATTTGAAAAAAAAAATTATTGAAAAGATGAGATACATTACAGAAATTTTAAGCAGCAGCCCGCAATAGGATTCCTAGTATAATAACAGAATTTCCGGAGAATGCAGCATTTGAGAAACCAATGTCTGACACAGAAAAATCCTGAAAACATATTATCCAATTAACTATTAAACAGTCTCATCGTATTTTTAGAGTAATGATAGAGTGTGAACTAAGAAGAAAGGAAAAGAAGGGATAGAGATAGAGGTTAAAGGAAGTAGCGGATAATGGGAGAATAGGAAAAGAAGAGATAAGAGGGGAGGAGAACACCTCGACTGGTCAAATCTCCGGGTAACAAGCTAGAGATCACTATATTGGCGCGTATATCGTTAGCGTGTATAAGAAACCAAAGGCCGCTCAATTAAAGGGTGGGTTTTTTTTTTTAAAAGGAGGTCCACGGCTCCCAGATTTGAAGAAAGCTTGTAGAGGAACCCTTTAGAATGCTAGTAATATGTTCCATAGAATGAACATGCCAGATTTTCCCTATAATTTCCCCCATGGTGGGAACCACCAAAGATTTCCAGGCTGAGACTATGACACATCTAGCAACCAGGACTATATGGGTAAATAATTTATTTTGATATCGAGAAGCTTCAGGTAGAGACACAGCAAGGAGAAAATATTTGGGGCATAAAGGGATCTGAATACCTAAAAGTGAGTTGATGAAAGACCCTATGTCTTTCCATATAGAAGATAGTTTTGGGCAACCCCACCAAATATGTACAAAACATACCTTCCGATGCTTTGCATCTCCAACATAAGGGAGAAAGCTCGGGGTGCATTTTGTTGAGACGAGTGGGAACATAATACCATCTATAAAAAAGCTTATACACATTCTCTTTCACTCGTACACAGATGTAGCTTGACGTTAGGTTCGAGTAAATATCAGACCATTCATCGTTATCTAGTGTTTCTCCTAAATCTGATTCCCATGCTATTTCATGAGGAGTTCTGTCCATCTGTGAGGGGAGCACAAGAGACGCACATGTAGTAGAAATTAGCCCTTTGGTCAAATCCTTGTGGATTGCAAGATCTTCTAAAGTAGTAAGGGATCTAAGTTGCAACAATAGCATCGAGTGAAAGTGTCAGATTTAAAAATATTGGAAGAAAAATTTATGACGGATCGAGAATTTGGATTGGATATCTAGAAAAGTAGGGAACAACAAGTCTGTCGTAAAGTCGTTCAGCAACCTTATACCTCCCTCTCGCCAGAGTGTGAAGGCAGTTGGTTGACAACCTGGATTAAAAGCGGGGTTATCAAACAATTAGGGGGCTAGGGTATTGGCAATTAGCCAAATCCCAAATGTCTAAGGAGTGGGATATCACTGGATGAAGTTGGACAGTTCGGGGTCGAGCTAACCTAGGAAGCCACAGTAAAGAGGAAATATAATGCAATTTAAGAGCGTCAGTTTCTATCGAGACCCAAACCCTATAATTTGTGGGACTATTCCATTGAATACATTGTGCTAATCTGGTAGCTAAATAATAAGATTTAAAGTTTGGGACCCAAAGGCCACCTTCTGAGGTGTGTTTTTGTATTATTGTACGTCTCACTCTGGGTCTCTTCTTGGACCAGATAAATCGTGAAGTGATATGCTGGAGGTGCTTGAAAACATAGGGGGGCAGTCGAGTTGGGAGTGTTTGGAATAAGTATAGAAGTCTTGGTAATAGGTTCATTTTAACGCCGTTGATACGGCCAATCAAAGATATATAGCAACTCCCCCAGTTTTCAAGATCCTTCTGAAATTGTTCAGGTAGTTTCCTCAATTTCCTAGAAAGAATGGGGCAAAGAGTATAGGGGGTTGCAGATTGTGAGTAGAACATCGTCTGCGTAGAGTGCGATTTTGTGTTCAAGAGAGCCTACTTTCACCCTTTTTATATGCGGATTAGCACGTATCCACGCTGCCAGTGGTTCTATAGAGAGGGCAATTATAAGAGGGGACAGAGGGCAACCCTGTCGAGTCCCATTGGAAATCGAGAAGGATGGTGACATCATCCTGTTGGCAAGAACAACTGCCCTAGGATTATCATAGAAGACAGATACTCCTTAAAAGAAGCGCCCCGTGAGACCCACACATTGAAGTGTTTGAAACATGAAAGGCCATTGGATTCGATCGAACGCCATTTTGGTGTCTAGTCCTAGGACCAGAGTTGGAATTTTGTCTGTGTATTTCATGTATCAGGTCAATTGTCATGAGCTTGTTGTCAAGCGCTTGCCATCCAGGTATAAAACCAACCTGGTCGGGATGGATCAGTTCAGGAAGGAGGGGGCCCAGCCTATTCGCCAATATCTTTGCATAGATTTTAATGTCAACATTCAACAATGAGATGACTAAGTCCCAGTCCCAGTCGGGTTTTGGTATAACAACTAAACTTGCCAAGGAGGTCATAACATCAAGAGATGCACCGTTGAGTAGATCATTAAAGAAAGTTTATAGAAAGGGAGTAAGAACAGTAGCACATTTTTTATAATATTGAGGAGTGAATCCATCTGGGCCTGGAGCCACAGATGTTTTGAGTCCCTTGATAGTAGGTAACACCTCTGCCTCTGTGATGTCAGCATTCAGTTCTAATAGTTGTTGATCAGAAATACGAGGAAGTAAAGTATCAGGAAAAAAAGGTTGAAAAGTCTGGAGTAACTTGAGGTTCTTGATGGGATAATGGATTAGCTATAGAGCTTGTAATAGGCCTGAAATTCCAAGACTTTTTCCTCTGGATCGTAGGTAGTAGTCCCTGAGGGTTAAGATTTGATTTTGTTAATATGACCTGAAGACTTTTTTTGCCTTAATTTATTTGCCAGAACGGAGTCCGCTTTGTCTGCTTTATCATAATACTTCTGCTGAAGCCGTATTAGAATAAAGGCCGACTTAACAAGATAGTGTTGAGTCTGCCTCTAAGAGTATTTATCTGGGAGAGCAAGGTGGGGTTGGGGCACAATTTATGTTTAGTTAGGAGCGTAGAAATTTCAGTTTCTAAAAAGGAGATTTCATTCCGAGTTTGCTGTCGGCGGTGTGATGATTTACTAATGAGTCTACCCCTTATCGTGGCTTTGTGAGCCTCCCAGATAATACTGTTCACAACTTCATTAGACAAATTGAGTTCAAAATATTCTGATATAGGAGACCAAACATCCTGGAGAGTAGAAAGATCTAATAGTAGGGTGTCATCAAGACGCCAGGTTTTAGGTCTACTAGGAGAGTTACATAAGTCAAGCAGGATAACAGTTCCCATGTGATCCGTCCATGAGAGGGGTTTCATACCTGCATAGGAAGTCATGGGTGCAAGGGAGCGAGAGATTAAAATCAGATAAATTCTATCATAAATTTGTTAGGGACTGGAGAAGTGAGTATAGTCTCTGGCTGTAGAATTTTTAAGGCGCCACGAGTCCAGTAACAGGAATCTGTTCATACCATCACCAAGAATTTGAGCCGTCTATAGTACTTCTGATGAATGCTTAAGTTGTGTGGGAGCCTTTTTGTCAAGGGTGGGTCTAAGACGGCATTAAAGCCCCCACCAATAAGTAAATGGCCCTGATGAAACGATTCTATACGCCTAAATATGTTAGATAAGAAGCGTCCTTGCCCCCATATTGGGTGCGTATATTTTAACTAGAGTAATCGTCTCTACCCCAATGGTATCTAGTAGCATAAGGTACCTACAATCTGAATCCACTATAGACTTAGAGCGAACAAAGGGAACTTTGTTAGAAATTAAAATTGCTACGCCTCTTTTCTTGCATGGAGCCGAAGCAAAATAGGTTTGGGGTAAGCGCTTACCGCGTAATTGAGAGTGTTCTCTTGTCAAATGCGTCTCCCGAAGCATCACAATGTCTGCTTTTTCACGTCTACAGGTATCTAAAACAAGCATACGTCGCTTGTGGGTGTTGAGACCGTTAACGTTTAATGAGAAGATCTTTAGACCCATGGGGAAGGCCAGAAATGGAGAGCTTTAATATCCCGACAGTATTTCACATGACTACCATGGTAAGACCAGTCGAGGTGGGGAGGGGAAAGAGTAATAGAGTGGGAAGAGGAAAAAACAAAAAGAAAGAAAGGGAAAGATGACTGAAGAAAAAAGTAGTAAAGAGGGGCCTCAGTAGGCCAAATCCCTTTGAGAAATAGGCCCTATGAGAGGGACTATACATAACAGTGCAAAATAAATCACAGGTATAAACAAGGGAGTATATATGAGAACACAAAAGGAAAACAAAAATACCCCCGGGGGGTTGGGAGGGAGTGGATGTAAAGCTAGGGCTAGTAAGAAACCATGGGCCCTTAAATTGCAAAGTAGGTCTCCCATAATGGGAGATGTAGTGGTAGTGGATCAAAGACATGGGAATAGAAACACATTTAGCATAACAGATATAAAAAAATAGTATTGTCAATTAGAGAGGACAGAGCATTAAAGACAAACCTACAATCAAAATAATAATTCACAATTAGGAGCAACAAACTGGTCGTCAAACATTAACATGAGATAACCAGAAAAGGATACTGAAATATGGAGTTCCACACAGCAGCAACGCAGGTGTGGGTGCAAACTGTGATAACCAAGAAGGAGTGTGGAGGGTTAAAGAACACCATTCACTCCCACTCCAAATAGATGTTAGAAGACAGGGGCACTAAAGTCCCACATCATGGAGGAGCAGAATCGTTTTTCGGACCGTGGCGAACCTGATGCCATGTCGCCTGAGGACGATTGCGTTGATGTTTAGGAGATCCTGAAGGGGGAACAACTGTGGATGGTTCTGGAAGGATATCCAGATCCTCAAGTATTTTCTTGCCTTGTTCAAGCACTTTAGCTGTGCGGACATTGCTGTCTGCTAGAACCTGCAGCTGGAAAGGAAAGTTCCATCGTATTTCACATTATTTTGTTGGAGAATTCTTGTGATAGATTGAAGGTCTCTCCTTTTCTGTATGGTAGATGGTGACAGATCTTGGAACAGCTGAATATGCATATCTTTGTATGCAATGGTGGGAGTATCTCTGGTCGCGATTACAAGTTTCTTTTTCGTCCGATAGTAATGTAATTTAACGAAAATGTCTCTAGGTTGTTGGTCAGGAGGCGGTTTAGCCCTGAGCGCATGGTGCGCTCTGTCCAGAAGTAGCTCATCCTCCTGAAGGTCAGGGAGAATATGCCTGAAGAATTCCTTAATAAATGCAGGAAGGGTCATGGGAGAGATTGTCTCAGGGACATTCCTGACCCTAAGGTTGTTTCTGCGCTATTTTCTAAATCCTTGTTTTTCCTTTAGGTCAGTGATTTCCGACCTCAGGAGAGACAGCTCTCTGTCTACCGCTCCCTGGAACTGACATAGCTCATCTGTTTTGGACTCCAATGCATCCGTTCTTGTTCCAGTAGAAGTTAATTCTGATTTGAAATAGTCTACCGCTCTTTTGAGTTCCTGTTGGAATGTCAATTTTATCCCATCTACCAGAGTAGTGAGGACAGTGTGTATGGACGGGTCGATGTCCATCTCAGGAGGGGAATCAGGGGGGAGATGATCCACACGGCATGTAGCTTGAGACAATACCTTGGTTCTAGGAGTGAACAAAGAAGGAGTAGTCGTGACTGAGGCCTTCTGGTTCCTGTTGGACATACCAAAGTCAACACTAAAGCACCTAGAGACGAGAAATATGGATCCACGTGGAGAATGAAAAACTAAATATAAGGGCCACTGCAGAGTGACGTTAGTCCATCACAAGAGGAAGGAGCACCCTCACACACACAAAAGGAAGCAGGGACAAATGTGTGAAACCTGCACTACACCAGTATAACAAAACACAGGAACAAAGTCACAACGCTGTCCAGGGTGTAGGAAGATGCATAAATTCTTGCCCAGGAGGGTGATATGTTCCAAGCGAGGGTGCACAATTCGTTAAGCAAGCTTATAAGCACATAATGTGGGAGGTTAGAGGAGAGCACACAGTGACAATATTTTAAGTGGCGAGAATGTGATGAGCTTCTTTGACCACCGGAGGGATTCAGTATAGTAAGAGCAAAAAGACAGTAGTAGGGAGAGAATATGGGGTGGTCAGGGCATCACTGCGAGTAGGGGGAGCTTAGGAAAATTGTGTGTGTATCAGGAGCTCCAAGTCAATGCGTCCTAGTCTCGTGGCAGCACTGGTGTTGAGAAGGGTAGTGTGCTGAATTTCAAGGGAAAGGGCAATGATATTAGACGGTTCAGGGAAGTTATTACCATAGCAGTAGACTCATACTGCACATAGCAGGGGGTTCACTGTGCAGCAACAGGAGGCAAAAGCGGGACCCAGAACGTATGTTTGAGCAGACAATAAAAAGAGTAAAGATGTCTACTGGCCCCTACCGGCAGGCTGCACCCAGGGCAGGCCGAGGAGGCTGTAGATGTACAGGGCAAGGACGGAGCTTCAGGACCCACACAGCATAGCCTGGCTCAGCTCAGTCTCCATAAGCAGAGATCTTCAGAGCCAGCTGGAGGTAGGATGCACGGTCCCATGCTGCAGAGATCCCACTGTCATAGAAGCAGCTGCCGCCATGTGCCCGCTGCACTCCCCAGCTGATAGAGTGCAGGCCCCCGGCCGCAGGGGGAACACAACAGATTATTACAGAGAGAGGATGTTACCAAGGGGATTCCGGATTCGGAATAACCCCACCATTGGGAGGCACAACCCCGAGTTTTGCAGAAAATGAGCTGCAGTCCTAAATAAGGCTTCATTTGACCTTATCCTGCTTGTGGTTGAAGAGGCGACCAGAGAACTTGAATTAGTACGACACAAAATCACACTGTTTGAGGATGAATACTTACCCACCATTTCTGCTGACTCCTCTGGTGATTGGTTGATCAAACTTGCTCAGCAAGTGGACAAATATAAATCTGACCTCATAAAGTTTAAGACCAAAAAACATGACACTGTGGTTAAAGATTATGAACAGAACCAGGTGTATATTTGGGCGAATAATCCATCAGGCCCACAAAAATCCTTTCGGATACGGAAATTACAGAAGGAGACGCCGTTTCCCGGCGGAGGGGGACACTTCCAGTGGCGGCACTAATAGTGATTCTGACCAGCTCACAGGTAATAAAGGTAACTCAGCATCACGAGTCCCTTTGGGAGTACAAACCAGGGCCCAGCGAGAAAGCCCTGCAGAGCAAGAACGCAGCGCGGCAAACAGTGCCAGAGGGAGAGGAGGAAAAAGTTCAAAAACAAAGAAGTAATTTACAACCTTTCATCAAGGACATTAACAGAGACTGAGATTAATGTTTTGTCCAAAGGACTTAACTTTGTGCCGACAAATTCCCACAAGGTATTTCAGAGTAAGATTGATTTAAGCCGGTTTAACAGGCAATTGCGTTTGAAAGAATTCTTTAATGATAGATGCAGTGATGAATCTGTAAGAACTACTGGTTGTCCTGTTGTGGCCAAATCAGTGTTTGACCCATATTCTAATAATCCAGCCATAAAAACGTTCACCAAAACTATGTCTTGTTGTATTCATGAATGTGCTTTACAAGTTGACCAGTTTTCCTCAAACATAACTGCGGCTGAACGTAAAGCCTTAAAGGACTTGTCGGCCTATACTGATATCACTGTGCGCCCCGCCGACAAAGGTGGGGGCATAGTGATTCAGGATATAGCCGACTGTAAGGCTGAAGTATATCGTCAATTGAATGATGCTGATGTTTATGCTAAACTGTTAATGGATCCCACGCAGGAATATTTGCAGGAATTACCTGTGTTACTAGATCAGGCAATAGAAAGGGGAATTATTTCTAAACAAGTGTCATCAGCCTTAATTGTTCCTACGCCCCGCATACCAGTGTTGTACACGATTCCCAAGCTGCATAAGGATGCGGTACACCCACCAGGGCGTCCGATCATTTCAGCGAGAGAGTCGTTGTACTCACAGGTAGCAAAATACATTGATTATTTCTTGCAACCTGTTATTCAAAACCAGGCTACATACCTAAAAGATACTACCACATTTTTGAAGAAATTGAATGAAATTGTCATCTCTGCTGATCAATGTTGGCTCTGTACAGCCGATGTAGTAAGCCTATATACTAGTATCCCACATGAACGTGGCTTCCAAGCAGTTGAAACTTTAATCAGGGATAATACACACTTCACAGGCCCAGATGTTGATTTTTTATGTCTCTTATTTGGTTAACTTTACATCGAAATTACTTCCTGTTTAACAATGAATTCTTCAGGCAATTGCAGGGCTGCGCAATGGGTTCTTGCGCAGCTCCGGCATATGCAAATGCCTTCATGATGATTCAATAAAGCTTACCTTTAACATACAATTGGAAAGTATACATTTCTTAGATGTGAATATTACTAAAAACATAGATAAATTTGTCACCTCAGTGTACAGTAAGCCCACTGATGTCAACTGTCTTTTACAGTCATCTAGCCATCACCCAAGACCATTAAAAAATGGTCTTCCATATTCACAATATCTCCGCATTCACCGCATTTGCAGTGATGCGGATGATAAGAGAGAACAAATGCAGAAGCTGACCCACAGATTTTTAGAGAGGGGGTATTCAAATAAACTATTGCAGCATGCGATGACACGGGCGTTGAAAGAACCGTCTGTTTCGGTTTCTACGAAACCGAAAAAAAGAACCGATCAAGCTATGATCTGTGTTACTGAATATACCAACTCAAGTCACAAATTAATGGGCACGGCAAAAAGAATCTGGCCTATCATACAAACAGATCCAGATCTGTCCAGCTTGTCGACGCATAGATTGTTACCATGTTACAAGCGTGGTCGCAATATCCGAGACATGGTTGTTCATGCAGACATCTCACAGTTTTCCTCCAAGATCAATACCACATTTTTAACGAAAAAACCTGGCAATTATAAATGCACAGGCTGCACCACTTGCCTGTACTTGGAAACGGGTGATTACATTTTACATCCGCAATCAGGTCAGCGCATCATGATTTCACACGTATTAACTTGTACAAGCACATATGTAGTTTATTGTCTACGATGTCCCTGCGGGTTGTATTATATTGACAAAACTACCTGCCAATTTAAAGAGAGAATGACCCAGCATAGGAGTGCCATCAAACAAATCTTAGAAGGCAAACAGATAGATCAGCCTGTTGCTAAGCATTTCAAGGAACATAGGCATAATCTGTCATCCTTGAGGTACAAAATGCAGGACCATGTGCCGTTTTCCAAACGAGGGGGAGATAGAGCAAACAGTTACTTCAAAGGGAAGCGCGATGGATACACCATTTAAATACGGTGTCTCCCTTTGGCCTTAATGAGACTTTATCTCTCTCCTGTTTTCTATAACTGTTTGTACAAATTATTTATAATAACATTTTACCAATATATATGCTCGATTACCCCATGGATAATGGGGGTTGCAAGGTGTTATTATCATCTGGCAGACATGACACTGTTAGTAATGCATCGTTTATATCTTGTTAAAACTGAATCAAGAAGTATTTTATTGTTGAATATAAGTATCATGAAGTTGTTACAGTTGTTTATGTCATATTGTTACATATGTAGTTAGTTTGTAACATTGAGGCCGGATCTCTTCATGTATTCTGTAGATGTTTCCATGGTGATGTGTGAGATGACGCAACCGGATGTCCGCCCCCGGGGCTCCGGGGATCGTGCACGTGTGGTGATATGTGTGTGTATAAAGGTATGTTCATTTGTAAGATGTGTATTGCTTCTGATGACGGTTGAAATAAATCGAAACGTTAAGCGCAAGAAGGAATCTGTGGTCCTTTAGCTTTTGAAAAGTCCGGAAGTGCCGCCAATTTCTGTCTGTGTATGCTGTGGAGTTTCACTATGGATGGCACCAGGCAAGCTGTTTCTTCTTGATAGTGAGTGCCGAATATCCATTACACATATATATATATATATATATATATATATATTTATTCTAAATCTGTCAGCACTCCCAGTCTTCATTCTCTGCTTGTAGCTTCTAGGGGTTAGCCACCCCTTCTAGTGAGCCGCTTCCAGATTTCTATTTATTAGTCTACTAACTGATGCACCCAGTTTCATTTCTCCACTTGTTTCTGTGTCAGACTGCAATCTCATACACTGAAAATATGGTGCCAGCATCAAAGCTCCTGTGTCCATTCTACCACACCATAGTCAATTTTCCTGTAGTGGTGATGGGGGGATATAACATGTGCAGAGAGAGTTAAGATTTGGGTGGGTTATATTGTTTCTGTGCAGGGTAAATACTGGTGGCTGTTTTATTTATACACTGCAATTTAGATTTCAGTTTGCACACACCCCACCCAAATCTGTCTTTGCACATATTAGATCTCCCCCACTCCCTCCCTGCAGTGCACATGGTTTTGCCCATCTGCTAACAAATTTGCTGCTATGATCAAGTCTGAATTAGGTCCATGGGGGGGGTAATTGAGACCTGATCGTAGCAGCAAATTTGTTAGCAGTTGGGCAAAACTATGTGCAGTGCAGGGGTGGGGGGGGGGAGGCAGATATAACATGTGCAGAGAGAGTTAGATTTGGGTGTGGTGTGTTCAAACTGAAATCTAAATTGCAGTGTAAAAATAAAGCTGCCAGTATTTACAATATAACCCACCTAAATCCAACTCTCTCTCCACATGTTATATCTGCCCCACCTGCAGTGCACATGGTTTTGCGCAACTGCTAACAAATTTGCTGCTACAATCATGTCTGAATTACCCCGATTGTCCTTCTTTAATATGTTGCACAAATTGTTCTCATCCTTACAGAGCAAGTTATTCTTAACATTACTGTTTGGATATGTTTGTGCATAACTGCATTAATATACCTTAAATGACTAAAGTGTTTGTATGTACACACGGTGTACAGTATCTAGCAGTTGTTTGTTTATTCTTCAGAGAAGGCTGACATTTTCAATTATTTAAGATGGTAGTTTTCTCTTATATTACTCTAGTGCAGTGGAAAGCAAGAACTTGTATTATTGTCTTAATAGTCTCCCAGGCAATGCCGTAGACAGGCTTCATATTGGCAGATCTGTAGTTTGATGTCACACAATAACTGCTATTTTATTTTGTTATAGTATATCCATTACTTTAAAAGAAACGAAAAGACCAGAAATGATAGAGGTGATTTTAGCTGTTAAGTGAGGAACACAATTACATTTTTTCTGTAACCAAACTGCAGTTGAGATCAGGGCTAATACTGATATTGCGTTTTAACTTTAACAAATTACATTGTTATGTTCCTCATATGCAAAAATAACAAAAACAAAAAAAATGGTCATTTATATTGGCATGACACAATTAAAAACACAAAGCTAAGAACAAAATGTTTCAAGTAGGATTACTAGATTACAGCTTCCACAAACTAATTTTGTTAAAAACAACCTTGGCTGAGTTATCAGAAACTACATTATAGTTTATTAATTTACGAAGTCTGAAAAATCACCCTATACAACTAATAAAAGTAGCTAAGCCCTTGAAAGTTCTTCAGAACATAAAAAAATATGGTACGTTAACTCCAATATATAAAGCATCAAGTATAATAAAGACTAGACATGATCACTTTACAAAATAGCAAATTTTTTAACTCTATGATCAAATTAAAGATACAACTTCCAAAGTAATTGGATCTTATTAATAACTGTTTCAACTCTATAACTGAACTACAGCTTTCCCCCCGATTCTTTCAACCTAATTATATATTCCCATCAAAGGCAAACTCTATTATCAAGAAACGCTTCAAGAAAAATTCCTGTCCCAGATGATCTTTTTCTACTATATTATTATTATTATATAGAATTCAATCTTTTTTTTTTACGCATAGACTTAATTCACTACTTATTCAAAAATGTCCCACAAATTACATGCTCACATATCTATAATACCTAAAATAGGCATAGATCCCGAACACTGCACAAATAGACTCACCATATTTATTTTTTGTGATAGCAAACAGCATTGAAAACTTTTAGCAATTTAAAGGTCCTTCTTTGGACATTAATAAGCCCTGGAATGTGTGTACTTTTAATGGATAAAAAGAGTACTCCTAAATAAATCATATACAATAGCCGATAATAGTTTGAATGGATACTACAAAATTGTATAAAAGTGTCTATGGGTTTTTGTTAAGCAGTCTACTAGACAAAAGCAAAATACTCATCTTTTCAAAATCACCTGCTAACAGGTCAAAATAACCAATCCGTTTATAATAACTATTAAAATTAGGCAAGGATTTAACTTGTTGCCATTAATCTTTCACTAAGCATAAACGTTGGCCTTTACCAAAATGTTCATGTGAAATGCTCTATGTCCTTACATAGATATGAGTCTTACTCACTACGTTTTAGTTCAGTACAAAGTTGCACAATGTGCTGCAAGTGTCACACCAGAAAATATCCTTGTGCAATTTGATAACATAAATAAAATACTTTGGTGGTAATTCAGATCTGATCGTAAATGTGCTAAATTTAGCACATCTACGATCATTTACTTAGATATGCGGGGGAACGCCCAGCACAGGGCTAGTCCGCCCCGAATGTCTGGCTCTGCCCCCCCCCCCCACAAGGGTGCAAAAGCATTGCATGGTGACAATGCTTTTACACCCGACAATAGCTCCCTGTCTGCGCAGCTCCTGTGCGCTGGCAGGGAGCTACCCGCTACGTCCCGGGTCACAGCAGCTGCGTGTAATATCACGCAGCCGACACGGCCTGCCCCCACAACAGTCCAGAAATGCCTGCATTGTTCGGACTGTACTCCGCCAACAGCGTTCTAATGCCGTTGGCATGCCACACCCGCCTCACGACTGCCTCTGCCTATCAATCAGGCAGAGGCGATCGCCGCCCTGAGATGATTTTAGCATCTCACTGGGCTACCGGGGTGCGCGTGTGCACTCCACAAAAGGATTCAGACTGCGATCACTGCCACTGAAGCGATCCAGTATCAATTAGCCCTTTTTTTTAAATTTGGAGTAAATATGCATAGCCACTCCCCAACTATCACCTTGTCTTCTATGGTATATTTGAACATCCAAGTTCAATAGATGGATTTTAAGATGAAATAATGTACAGTATGCAGTCTAACCCAGCACTTATATGTTTTTCACAATTATTGGTTTTTGTTCAGTGAATATTCTTAGTGCTTTTGAATCCATGCTTATCTATAAAGAGAATGGTCAACATCTTGAAAACGTATAGACATCATTTCCCAGACACATATAAGGAGGGGTTCTAGTTGCCCAGCATTTCCCACTCCAGACAGTCTATTCTTTTTCCTGGACCAGACACTCTACTGCTTGTGGCTGCATCTATACATCAGTTTCTTTATTCTCTTTCCCACTGTATGTAATCACCTTCCCCTGCTGATTATAGGCCACCAGCTAAAAGGCACTCCATTCCACATGAAGAGTAAGCAAACCTCTGCACAGCTAAAGAAATATCAAAAGTGTGGGGCAAGGAAAGGGTCATGGATGGTGACATGGGCTTTTAAGTTAATGGTGATGATGTTGCTGGTTGTAGGGAAATAAGCCTAACTCAAATGTGCATGCTAGTAATTCATGACTAGTTACAGGTAGAGAAATCTATTATTAAATAAGGGTGCTATTAGACTGGTTGAGAAGGGAGATGCCTAGATATTCACTAAATTTTACACTTAATATTTCATGTACTTATCCCAGGGTTCCAAAATTCCAGGCTCCAGATAAGCAGCAACTGGTAATTAAAGCAACAGGACAGTCTGCCAAGAGACCTCATTTCTAGTCGGGTATTCCCAATTTTGATTGACTGTTCCCCTAAGTCAGGACTGCAAGAATATTTGGAAGCTATGCCCCGCTTCACAATGTACTGCTAATGAATAAGTAACTATACATACCTACTGTATATGTTGTGCATACTGTGTATTTGATATGATGAAAAGGAGTTTGAGAGTATCCTAGTACTAGCCAATCCACGTCCCAGACAATGGCTTCATGACATAATGCACTTTTTTTTTTAAATATATTTATGGCACAACGTGGTCTCATAGCCAAATCTCAAATTGTATAATATTCATCAAATACAATATGTAAGATTAAATAATGTTTGGTAATACAAGCCTCACGGGTAGTATTGAAAATAAGGAGGATATATCTGCTTAGAGAATTTTTATAGCCATATACTGTATTTTTCAAAATAAGTTGTAAGTTTATATTTTTTAAATCTGTTACAACATATACATTTTTTCTCGGTTCCTCAAATTTGAAAGTTCCAGTTTAAATTATTTACAGCACTATATCAAATAGTATATTGTGATGGCATTCATCCATTTCTACATCACATTTGTGTGGCAAGAGTCTGTAAGGGATGCAAAAGTTTTCATCGCCTGGTGGTAGGTAAAGCATACTGGCCTTTGAGAGGATATCAGTCCAATCCTTCATCTCTTTCTGAATTCCAGCTGACTGTGCTTCCCATAGATCAGCATTATATCTTTGATCTTCCTACTATCTCAAAGGTAAATAAATCCCCTAGACAAGACTATTCATCACCAGTGTCTATTTGCAATCACTTCAATACACAATCCTGGCTGCTGTTGGTGCCTCTACCCACATTGTAGATCCTAAACTTAATTTATTCCCACAGAGTGATAAAGTTCATGGAGGCTATAGACAGACGAACAGTGAGTGGGATGTAGTAAGCGTAACATGTGGTAAACACTGTTTACTGCATTTTCTTGATGTACTATCCCCCAGTCGGCAGGTGAGCACCGCGGCGGGGTTCACCAGCTTTTGCTGGCGAAACCCCATAGAAGACTGTGTGCTTCTCCTGATCGGATCCCTCCCAGCATGCCTTGTGGTCACCACCTGTCACTTTGCGCATGCGCAGGCTGACTCCCAGAAGTCAGGCTGGCACTGCGCATCGCGGAGGACAGCTCTTATCAGGAGAGCTGTCTTCCGCAATGCTAACCGCATATGTAAGTACATATGCAATCAGCATCGTGGCACAGGGTGGCGATGAACATTAGTACATCCCGCCCAATATGTTCAGTTTGATGTAAATGTGCACTAAGAACCGCATGTTATGTTCATGTTATATAGTATTTGATTACAGTCTCCTAGACAACAAGAAATATTTACAAAGGATTTTCTTATTTCAACTTGACACATGGCGTTACTGGTGATGCTACTGAAAGCTTTATTGTGTACATATATATTGCTAAATTTGACCCTTCTTATCAATGTCCTCCATCAGATGGAAGTGTATTGTAAGTAAAAAAAGGAAAAGTCAGATTCATTTTATTTTAGACAGACCTGCACTGCGAAATTATAAGTGAACACTGCATTTATCTTAATATTTTATGTTTGGCTTTCACCTTAGAATCAGTATTGCAGTACAGAGCTAGTTTTATTTAAGCCTTAAGATAAGATATAAATTTCAACTAAAAATAATCATCCACATCTAAAGAGTATAATAATATGTACCTTGCATTAAAATGCAAATATTGTTTAAGTACTGTAGATTATAACTAGAGATGTGCGGCGGACACTTTTCGTGTTTTGTGTTTTGGTTTTGGATCTAGATCCCCGCTCATGTTTTGGACCTGGATTGGTTTTTGCCAAACCACTCTTTCGGGTTTTGGTTTTGGATCTGGATGATTTTTGATTTTTTTTTTTTTAAACAGCTAAAATCACCGATTTTTGGGGTAATTTTGATCCTACGGTATTATTAACCTCAATAAGATCCATTTCCACTTATTTCCAGTCTATTCTGAACACCACACACCTCACAATATTGTTTTTAGGCCTAAAGGTTGCGCCGAGGTTGCTGGATGACTAAGCTAAGCGACAGGCACAAACACCTGGCCCATCTAGGAGTGGCACTGCAGTGGCAGACAGGATGGCAGTTATAAAAACTAGGCCCTAAAGTGCACATAATGCAAAGAAAAAAATAATAGGTGCAAGATGGAATTGTCCTTGGGCCCTCCCACCCACCCAACCTTATGTTGTATAAACAGGACATGCACACTTTAACAAACCAATCATTTCAGCTACAAGGTCTGCCACACGACTGTGGCTGAAATTATTGCTTTGTTTAGGTCCCCACAAAAAAAGGAAGCAATTAATCCCCCCACCAAAAAAGAAGCAATTAATCTCTCCTTGCACAAACTGTCTCTACAGAGGCAAGATGTCATCCTCATCCTTTGATTCCTCACCGCTTTCAGTTTGTACATCCTCATCCTCACAGAGTATTAACTTGTCCCTACTGGAATCTACCATCACAGGTCCCTGTGTACTTTATGGAGGAAATTGCTGGTAAAGGTCTTCATGGAGGAATTTATAATTAATTTTGATGAACATCATCTTCTCCACATTTTCTGGAAGTAACCTCCTACGCCGATCACTAACAAAGTTGCCGGCTGCACTAAGCACTCTTTGGGAGTACAAACTGGAGGGGGGGTCACTTAGGTAAAATAAAGCCAGTTTGTGCAAGGACCTACAAATTGCCTCTTTTTCCTGCCAGTATGCATACTACTGTCTGACGTGCCTGCTTGGATGCTGTCACCAATATAATCCTCCACCATTCTTTCAATGGTGACAGCATCATATGCAGTGACAGTAGACATGTCAGTAATTGTTGGCAGCTCCTTCAGTCTGGACCAGATGTCAACACTTGCTCCTGACTGCCCTGCATCACCACCAGTGGGTGGGCTCGGAAATTGTATCCTTTTCCTTGCAGCCCCAGTTGCAGGAGAAAATGAAGGAGGAGCTGTTGATGGGTCACGTTCTGCTTCAGTTGACAATTTTCTCACCAGCAGGTCTTTGAACCTCTGCAGACTTGTGTCTGCCGGAAAGAGAGGTACACGTAGACTTTAAACCTAGGATCAAGCACGGTGACCAAAATGTAGTACTCTGATTTCAACAGATTATCCACCCTTGAATCCTGGCAAAGTAAATGAAGGGTTCCATCCACAAGTCCCGCATACTTAGCGGAATTGCTCTGTCATAGCTCCTCCTTCAGTTTCTAAAGCTGCTTCTGCAAAAGCTTGATGAGGGGAATGACCTGACTCAAGCTTTCAGTGTCTGAATTGACTTCACGTGTGGCAAGTTCAAAGGGTTGGAGAACCTTGCACAACACGGAAATCATTCTCCACTGTGCTTGAGTCAGGGGTATTCCCCCTCCTTTGCTTATATCGTAGGTGAATTTATAAACTTGAATGGCCTTTTGCTGCTCCTCCATCTTCTGAAGTATATAGTGTGTTGAATTCCACCTCGTTAACACCTCTTGCTTCAAGTGATGGAAGGGCGGGTTCAGGAGTGTTTGCTGGCACTCCAGTCTTTGGCACGCAGTCGCTGAATGTCAAAAGTGGCCCACAATTTTTTGGGCAACCGACAGCATCTCCTGCATGCCCCTGTCATTTTTCAAAAAATTCTGCACCACCAAATTAATTGTATCTGCAAAACATGGGACATGCTGGAATAATGCATGCACAATATTGTTGGCATTGTCCATTATCACGAAAAACCCAGTAGAGTCTAAGTGGTGTATGCCATTGTGCGATGATGTCCCTCAGTTTCCGTAAGAAGTTATCAGTGGTGTGCTCTTATGGAAACCGGTGATACAGAGCGTGGCCTGTCTAGGAATGAGTTGACGATTGTGAGATGCTGCTACTGGTGCCACTGCTGTTGTTGCTGCGGGGGGCAATACATCTACCCAGTGGGCTGTCACAGTCAAGTAGTCCTTAGTTTGCCCTGCTGCACTTGTCCACATGTCCGTGGATTAAGTGGACACTCTGGTACAACAGCATTTTTCAGGTCAATGAGGTCACTTTTCTTAATGTCCCTGTATAGTCCCTGTATAGTCCGGGATTTGCTTTCTTATTAAAGTGGAATCTAGACAGGATTTGGTACCAGGGACACAGTAAGTCCATCAACTATCTAAATCCCACTGCACTAATGGCAGATACTGGATGCACGTATAACACCAACATAGTTGTTATGGCCTCAGTAATACGCTTTGCAACAGGGTGACTGCTGTCATATTTCATCTTCCTAGCAAAGGACTGTTAGACAGTCAATTGCTTAATTGAAGTAGTACAAGTGGTCTTTCGACTCTCCCTCTGGGATGACGATCGACTAACAGCAGCACAACAGCAGCAGCAGCAGAAGGCGTACCACTCAAGGATCCTCCGGAGGAATCCTGGTTAGGAGAGGACTCGTCAGTGTTGCCAGTGACATGGCCTGCAGGACTACCCATGTTCCTCAACATCAATTTCCTATTCAGTCAGGGAGTTGGTGGTGTGGCTTGCAGGAGCTTGGGTACAACAGGAAGAACGGATTTAGGTGTCAGTGGACTGCTTACGCTCTTACACAAAATTTCTGAACTTGACAATGACTTCTGATGAATGCGCTGCAGGTGACGTATAAGGGAGGATGTTCCTAGGTGGTTAACATCATTACCCCTACTTTTATGGATTGACAAAGGCAATACACAGCTTGACATCTGTTGTCCAGATTTGTGGAAAAATAATTCCGCACCGAAGAGGTGGCTTTTTTGGTATTTTGCCCAGGCATGACAATGGGTTTTTTCATCCCATGGCCAACAACTGTCTCCACTGGTGCCTTATTCAAACAAACCACATCACCATCAGAATCCTCATCGTCAACATCCTCCTCAGCCCTAGCTACACCAATATCCTACTCATCCCGGTGTACGTCTACAGTGACATCCTCAATCTCAAAATCAGCAACTGGACTGGTGGTGCTCTTCCCAGCACTTGCAGGGGGTGTGCAAATGGTGGTAGGAGCCTCCTCTTTCCATACAGTTTCGGGAAGGTCATGCCTAGACATCACAACCGTGGACACACTCGGACTCTCCTTGGGGATTTGTGATATCTCTGAACGCACAGTTGTTTTTTTCCTGTGCTTTAACAAGCTTAATTTTTTTAATTTTTTTAAAAGGGAGGCGGGCTTCTATTCTCCCTACAAAGATTTCTTGACAAAACTGGTATTGACATTAGTGGTCATTTGAAATTCATGTGTGAAGGAATTCATGAGACAACCCCTGTTCTATCTCTGCTCCCTTTTTAGCACTCTTCAGTCCCTGGGTTGCAGCTTTGTGGGTCTTCCAGGACAAGGTGCATTACTGCAATTCTTCTTCCACACATTGATGACAAAAGACACAATGGATTTAGGAACTTCCTAACATCTGTAATGCTTCTCACACATACAGATGTGTCCATATACACTTTTCCTGTATCCTGCCATGTATGGCATGGTTTGGCATGCCATATACTCAGAAATGTAGCCATGCTTTGTGATTTTTCTTAATTTGCTTCATTAATAAGCTACTTTATACATACAGAATTCTATTATGGCACACAAAAATTATAAAATTCATCCATTAACTGCATCTAGAAAATAGCTTACCCGTGCTATGCATGGCATACCAAATTGAGTAAATTAGAAAAGGTGTAAGTGGATACATCTGTACCTCCGATCGAGTAGCCATGCAATGATCCTCTTTTAAAACATGGTTAGCTGCTTCTGGCAAGCCATTCATTATCATTTGATCTAATCATTGTCCCTCTACCCATTTTGTAACTTCATGAACATGTGTCTGCTGCCAAAGCACACCATTTCTCTTGCATGGTGGCATCCAATCACTTTTGTCGACATAGTGTACAACAACATATTGTATTTATCTATTTGTCTTAAATGTAAGTTCAATTTGGTTGTTTAGAGGGTTCTACGTCCAAAACTAATTTCCACATAGAGGTCAACTTTTTTTAGGAAATTGCAAAGCTCCACAGACTACAAACACAGGGCACCCTAGGTTGCAGTCTCCAGTATTCAGGATGTGCCTTTGACTTCTTCCTCTTAGCATCCCCACCCCACCACAGCACATGGCACCAGAAGTTAAACCATTGGTGTGGATGCTATTTTAAAAAAGGAAACAGAACACCATACTGTACATCAGTTTCCAAAAAGCTAAAAAAAAAACTGAAGTAGAGCATGAAATATAAAGAAACAATTTATGCATTGATTTTACCTTGTTCATTTGGATGAGCTATTTTAGAGGACAATGATCGTAGAACAGCTACAGTGTATCCACTTGGTGCATGTAATATACCACCTATAAAACATGGAAAAACATATTTTGAGATGCACAATCACTTTCAACTACAAATATATAATAAAGAAATTATGTAAATAACTTTAGGAGCCCTTGATACAATATGAAATTGCTAATAGTACTGATTATCACTGCATTGTAGACAAAATGAAGACAAGAAAACCAACCAACTCCCCAACTTTCTCTAGGTGACGATAATGCAAAAATACAGCCAAGGACATGAAAGTAGGTAACTTGCCCCTAGGGAATACTTTCCTCATCTTCCAGAATGTACAAGGGACTGTTGAATTACAGCCACCCTCCCAGATCCTGTTTCTCTTTTTTTTGTGTGATGTGGACAGGGCCCTGATAATGAGATGTGTATCATCAATGCATAATCATGTCTACCTCACTTGCCATTCCAGGAGGGACAAAAAGTAGGTTAGTATGACTTAGGTTACATAGGCTAACCTATGATGCCTATATGAAAGGGCAAGACAATAACATGCGGATATGCCTTGGAGAAATATATTGATCTAGGCCTTCTGTCTTTGTATGATGATGGAACACCTTGAATATTCATTATAATTTATCTTTCTCATAACAGTATACAAGTGTACTGGCTGTTCACCTTTCCTTCATATTTGCAACATTTTTTTGTAGAGTTGAGCGAGTTCAGGTTTTACTTAGTTCTCAAAATGGCATCTTATTGGCTATCCAAAACAAGAGACATCCATGAGCCAATAAGATGCTGTTTTGAAAACCGAGTAAATCCGAGTAAAACCAAACCCGCTCATCTCTACTTTTTTGTGAATGTAAGTGGCATACCCTTTACTACTTTTTCAGTGGAATACCCTATCTGGGGCTGTAGATGTTATTCTGAATATAGTCAATTTCGGTCATTTAATTTTGCCTGCAAGATCCATTTAAAATGTGTTCCATTTAGTTCAGCCGATTAACCAAATTTAACAAGTTACAGAAGAGATTTCTTTTATACAAGGTCACATTTTCATTTTAATAGCTAGAATGATCATCAACTCAGCAATATTCATGATTGAGAAACAATGATACATTGTCACGAAGCTGATGTCAGCACAAAAGCTCAAGAGAGAAGCTGAAAGAATGATTACAGCCTTAAAAAGCACTGTGTTTAAAATGTACTGGCATAAATTCACCCACCATTAACCAGCCTTAATATAGTAAAAAGGAGGTAATAAAAATGTAATATTTGACATCACCGAACATCAGAAAGCTATTATGACTTTATTGCTATAGTATATTATAATAATAAATTAGAGTCCCAGGATTTTGGGAAGACACAAATCAGCAGCAGTCACAGTACATGTTTATGGGGTACACAAGAGGACTTACTATGCAGTATATAATATACTGTATGTTTATTCTAAATAGTAGGTTTTATAATCTAATTTATTGAATGTTTCTGAAATCTGTTTTATTTTCTCATACTGTATTTAGATAAAAAAGGAGCAGACTTGGTGAACCTGTGTGGTAGGTGGCTAAGCGTACCTGCATTATCTGCTGCTGTTGCCAGCTCCTGCCGGTCACTTCTCACTGCTGCTCTTCAGGATGACAGCCGTCTCTCGATGCCCAGTCTTTCCCAGCGCAGCGCGCCTCCAGACCTCCGCGTACAGCTCTTCACACCCACGCATGACACACTGCCTCCTGTTCCAAAGCCATGCTCTCTCTGTCTGCTCACTGCAGCTCTCCTTCCTGCTTCTCTCCCCACACAACATGGCCAATCAGAGCGCTCCCAGCTTCTCGCTCTGCAGGGATCCTGATGGAAAGCCCAGGGTCCTAGTGCTATACATATTCCTCTCCTGGTTGCCATAGTTGCTTAGCAACCAGTGTAAAAAGGATTTTAATCCTCACAGTGCATCTGCAACTGGTTTAACTGCAGAAGGGGTACCCCAAACGCGGGTATCACATGTTCACACGCTGAAATTATGCGTGTCCCCACGCATACTGTAATGGATTAAAGTCCTACACCACAGTCTTTGAACTCCCAATACATGCAAATAATTAGATGCCAACAAGTTAAACCTGAACAGTTATACCTTTCTACTTTTACTCTTGTTAAATAGCTAGGGTATGTCCATCCCAGGGACCCCATCCCTCCGCCACAGGACTCCGATCCCTCTGCGGTACGGGTTCTTCAATGGTGTACATGGGTGGTACTCTATATCACGGCGTGCGATCTGCAACGAGCATGTGGTGCACCTTTAACGCATCTCATTGATCTTCGTATAGCCTGCTGTATCCTGAAGGCGAATTCTTCTCCCGTTATGGTCCTGTACTCACTATCCATTACAGGCTTCTCTTCCGTGGAATGGGCCTCAGCCTTCTCAGCTGCCTGTGGGGTCTCTGCCTGGGGCTTGGGTTCAGACGATGGCATTGCTGGCTCCGGACTTCTGGATTCCACGGGTTCCACTATCTTTGTCATGGCCATGTGGACCACTGCTTCAGTGTCCCTTTTCTGGTCAGTCGCACCGGCATCTGTTTGCTCGAAATTTGCTGCACGGTAATCTGCGTCTTGCCTTTTTGGGATGTACTCTCGTTTTGGTTGAGGAGAAATCTGAGGCTTTATCACATTTTGAAGGCACTGCTGCACTGTCTCACTCTGACCTTTCACAACCGGTCTCTCACTTGTGTCAAGCATTTTCCTTTGCTTTGGGACTTCAGGTTCGGGTGGTCGGGGTATACGTTCAGGTCGAGGAGGATTGGTGTTAGGTCTACCGGTCTCACTATTACAGTCTCTTGGTTCCTCTCTGCTTCCGCTGTCCCAGTAGTCTTGCTGGTAGTAGAGTGGAGGCTTTCTATACTGCGGACAGCGCCAATACCGGTTATGCTCTCTGGCATGTCTGTTGCCTTGCACTGGAACGCCATTAGGACCTGTGACGTTGATGGCCTTAACGCCCCTTTTTCCATTGGTCAATTCAAATTCAACCCATTCCCCGCTACCTAGGCTTCGGAAGTAATTGTTCTGATGGGTCTTCTGAATGCCCGTATAGTGAACATATATGGTTCTCTTAGTGTCTGTTCTCCTTATGAAGCCGTAACCACGCGTTGCACTAAACCACAATACTTGGCCTGTCATCTTTCTTGTTCTGGTTCTTCGATCATCCCCACCAGATGGTACACCCATCACTCCGACTTGACTCTGCCACACCAGTCTTGGTCCTGCTTTCCTGGGTCGTTCCTTCCATGGTAGATCTACTCTCTCCACTCTTTCGGAGGTCTGTTGACATACAGTGCCTTTCGGAGCATGGAATTGATCGGTCAATCGTCGGCCCGATTCTCTTACTACATCCCAGCGAGGACGACTCTGCCAATCTTGCTTTTGACGCCATTCTATGAGGTATATTTACTAAGGTCACGATTTTGACCGAGATGCCGTTTTTTCTTCAAAGTGTCATCTCGGTAATTTACTAAGGAAAAATCACGGCAGTGATGAGGGCATTCGTAATATTTTGGAAGTCCTAGGAAAAAATCACGAATCAATACACCATCGGTCAAATACGCCTGCAATTTGGTAGAAATCGGGAATTTACTAAAAAGTGCAAAACACAAACACTGCCGACAATAGCCAAACACTGCCGTGATAAAATACAAATCGTGAAAAAGTGCTAAAAAAAACAGACCTACTTTTTTATCCCGTGTTTGTATAGGCATGCACGGATCCATGAGATCCGTGCATGTTTTTCAGTGGGAAGGGGGTGGAAATGTTCTAAATTTTCTGAAAAAATATTGCGTGGGGTCCCCCCTCCTAAGGCAAACCAGCCTTGGGCTCTTTGAGCTGATCCTGGTTGCAGAAATATGGGGAAAAAATGGACAGGGGTTCCCCCATATTTAAGCAACCAGCATCGGGCTCTGCGCCTGGTCCTGGTTCCAAAAATACGGGGGACAAAAAGAGTAGGGGTCCCCCGTATTTTTGAAACCAGCACCGGGCTCCACTAGCTGGACAGATAATGCCACAGCCGGGGGTCACTTTTATACAGTGCCTTGCGGCCGTGGCATCAAATATCCAACTAGTCACCCCTGGCCGGGGTACCCTGGGGGAGTGGGGACCCCTTCAATCAAGGGGTCCCCCCCCAGCCACCCAAGGGCCAGGGGTGAAGCCCGAGGCTGTCCCCCCCATCCAATGGGCTGCGGATGGGGGGCTGATAGCCTTTGTGAAAAGTGATTGATATTGTTTTTAGTAGCAGTACTACAAGGCCCAACAAGCCTCCCCTGCAAGCTGGTACTTGGAGAACCACAAGTACCAGCATGCGGCGGAAAAATGGGCCCGCTGTTACCTGTAGTACTACTACTAAAAAAATATCCCAATAAAGACATTACACACACACCTTGAAAGTATAACTTTAATACATCCATCCACACCTCCATATACACATACTTACCTTATGTTCCCACGCAGGTCGGTCCTCTTCTCCAGTAGAATCCATGGTGTACCTGTAGAAAAAATTATACTCACATAATCCATGGTTGAAGGCTCCTCGGTAAATCCTTTTGTAATCCACGTACTTGAAAAAATAAAAAAACGAATACCCGACCACGAACTGAAAGGGGACCCATGTTTTCACATGGGCCCCCTTTCCCCGAATGCCAGAAACCCACTCTGACTGATGTCTAAGTGGGTTTCTTCAGCCAATCAGGGAGTGCCACGTTGTGGCACCCTCCTGATCGGCTGTGTGCTCCTGTACTGTATGACAGGCGGCACACGGCAGTGTTACAATGTAGCGCCTATGTGCTCCATTGTAACCAATGGTGGGAACTTTCAGGTCAGCGGTGAGGTCACTTTCGGTCAACCGCTGACCTGAAAGTTCCCAGTGTTTTACAAGTCACTCACGTAAAACACTGCCAAAAAAAACGAATGACATCGACATCGGAAAACCCGAAAATGCAGAATACGGCAGCTTAGTAAATTAGTCGTAATCAATTCAAAAAGTTGCATATTTACACTTTCGATGTCATTCGTGATTGAACTTTGACCTCAAACAGGAAAATACGAATCTTAGTAAATTTACCCCTCTGTGTCTATTCCTATCTTGGTCCCTGTCCTTGACGCTGCGCAGTAAATCCTTCTCTCTGGATGAGGTTTCCTTAGAGTGCATGAAACTGTTCAATGCTGTTTTAGCAGCTTTTCCTTTCTTTTGTGTTCCTGGAGTTAGTTTAACTTTATACTTATAATTGGTCATAGCAGTTTAAGGTGCACAGACTGGCACAGAGAAAAGCAGAATGTCTTCTGGGTCTGGCTGTTCCGTCAGGGAGTCCAAAAGATTCTCGGCTTCCTCTGATCCAGGAGCTTCCTGATCCGCATCATCCTTGTCATCCTGCTGCTCCTCTAATGTAATGTCTTGTAAATCTTGTGTTATAAAGACCTCTGTAAATCCAGACCCATCTTTCTTCATAGGCCCACTTCCACCTTTTCCCTTATGTGGCTGTTTCTTTGCTATTTCCTCCTTTGTCTTTCCTTTCTTTCCCTTTTTTACCTTCTCTTCCTTGCTGGACCCTGCGGACCCGAGCAACTGCATAATAAGTTCTCGATCTTCATCATCCTGATCTTTGTACTTCTCTTTCATTTTCTTCATTTTACTCTTTTGTCCTCTTTTCAATGGCTGCTGCAGAGCACCCCCTTGTGGTGCACTCTGGGGTACACAGATGGTCAGTTTCTATTACAGGGATTATGAAAGCTGAACAAGCTCTGTCTTGTACAATTTGAATGCACCATGTTTCAGGTATTGTTCACCTTAAATATGAATAGTGGACAATCTGTAAAGCCCAGTACCCACGGGCCAAAGCAGGAGAGATGTGTGCTGAGTGAACCGCTCAGCACACATCTCTCCTGGCGCTCAGCACAGCGCGATCTGTGCTGAGCGTGCGGGGGGAGACGGGGGGGGCGGGGGGGCACTCATTTCACCCAGCGGGTGAAGTGAGCGACCCGCTCGATTGGCCTGCATGCAGGCCAATCTAGCAGCAGTGATAGCGATGTGTGGGGCCGCACATCGCTATCGCTGAGGGGGCTACACACGGAGCGATCATGCTGATATTCTAAGCAATCTAGTCAGATTGCTTAGAATATCGCTCCGTGAGTACCCCCCTTTACTTTGCTCAATTGCAGTTAGCAAGGCCTCGGCTCTTATCTTCTTTCTTTTGATGGTCAAAAAAGAGCTCATGAAATAAGCTTAATTTGAACAGTGTTCATCTTTTTTAAGTTCAGAGACTATTCTAAATATGAAACTGTATCAATAAGTTGATCTAAACTTCCTATTGTCATCAGGATACCATAAGAGTATATTCAATTTTTAATTATTTTAGACCAATAAAGAGAAACAAAGATAGAAGATGTAGCAATCAGGAAACTATACTGCTCAAAAAAATAAAGGGAACACGTAAACAACACAATGTAACTCAAAGTCAATCACACTTCTGTGAAATCAAACTGTCCACTTAGGAAGCAACACTGATTGACAATCAATTTCACATGTTTTTAAACAAAAATGGAATAGACAACAGGTGGAAATTATAGGCAATTAGCAAGACACCCCCAATAAAGGAGTTGTTCTGCAGGTGGTGACCACAGACCACTTCTCAGCTCCTATGCTTTCTGGCTGACGTTTTGGTCACATTTGAAAGCTGACGGTGCTTTCACTCTAGTGGTAGCATGAGACGGAGTCTACAACCCACAAAAGTGGCTCAGGTAGTGCAGCTCATCCAGGATGGCACATCAATGTGAGCTGTGGCAAGAAGGCTTGATGTGTCTGTCAGCGTAGTGTCCAGAGCATGGAGGCGCTACCAGGAGACAGGCCAGTACATCAGGAGATGTAGAGGAGGCCATAGGAGGGCAACAACCCAGCAGCAGGACCGCTATTTCCGCCTTTCTGCAAGGAGGAACAGGAGGAGCACTGCCAGAGCCCTGCAAAATGACCTCCAGCAAGCCACAAATGTGCATGTGTCTACTCAAACGATCAGAAACAGACTCCATGAGGGTGGTATGAGGGCCCGATGTCCACAGGTGGGGGTTGTGCTTACAGCCCAACACTTTGCAGGACGTTTGGCATTTGCCAGAGAACACCAAGATTGGCAAATTCACCACTGGCATCCTGTGCTCTTCACAGATGAAAGCAGGTTCTCACTGAGCACATGTGACAGATGTGACAGAGTCTGGAGACACCAAGGAGAATATTCTGCTGCCTGCAACATCCTCCAGCATGACTGGTTTGGCAGTGTGTCAGTAATGGTGTGGGGTGGCATTTCTTTGGGGGGCCGCACAGCCCTCCGTGTGCTCGCCAGAGGTAGCCTGACTGCCATTAGGTACCGAGATGAGATCCTCAGACCCCTTGTGAGACCATATGCTGGTGCAGTTGGCCCTGGGTTCCTCCTAATGCAAGACAATGCTAGACCTCATGTGGCTGGAGTGTGTCAGCAGTTCCTGCAAGACGAAGGCATTGATGCTATGGACTGGCCCGCCCGTTCCCCAGACCTGAATCCAATTGAGCACATCTGGGACATCATGTCTCGTTTCATCCACCACGCCACGTTGCAACACAGACTGTCCAGGAGATGGCGGATGCTTTAGTCCAGGTCTGACCATCCTCAGGAGACCATCCGCCACCTCATCAGGAGCATGCCCAGGCGTTGTAGGGAGGTCGTGCCAGGTCATACAGGCACGTGGAGGCCACACACACTACTGAGCCTCATTTTGACTTGTTTACAGGACATTACATCAAAGTTAGATCAGCCTGTAGTGTGTTTTTCCACTTTAATTTTGAGTGTGACTCCAAATCCAGACCTCCATGGGTTAATAAATTTGATTTCCATTGATAATTTTTGTGTGATTTTGTTGTCAGCACATTTAACTATGTAAAGAATAAAGAATTTAATAAGAATATTTCATTCATTCATATCTAGGATGTGTTATTTTAGTGTTCCCTTTATTTTTTGAGCAGTGTACAAACAAATCAAACATAAATAAATAAATAAATAAATAAATAAATATATAATATTATTGCATTAGCCATTTAAATTACTAAAACATAATAGGTGATTTTCTGATAACCAAACACAAAAAAGATGCCTCTCTTTAAGGTTTTTGCCAATTTGTGGACAAATATATGTGTACACTAAAAACTGCATATGTTTACTCAAGGCTTTGTTTATGTTGAAAGCCACGTTATCCAATGTATGCTCGCCAAAGATTCAGTCTGAGTTGCCCTAAATATACAGTAGCTGCAGTTAAGCTGCTATTCTGTGAGTAAAATGTGTACAGTAGGCTAGCCTAGCCTACTGTACATACAGTACAGTAGGCTAGGCTAGAGGTAAGCTGCAATCATTTAATGCAGTGATTACCACATTTGTACAAAGTTATGTCTAAGCACAAAGCTATTATACAGGCGATTCTCTAGCTGAAGAAATGTTTCAATTACTGTTTTTTGAACTGCTTGTCTCATGTCATTTAAGATTCAAAACTCTTCAGCAGTGAGAAGAAATAACTAATTTTAAAATGTAATTATTTTCCTATTTCCCACTGGAAATCAGAATTTGCACATCCTGAAAGCAAGTAAAAATTCAGATGTTTTGCATCTTGAATATGATCTGTGTCTGAATTTATGCATTCAGTCAAATTTTTGTAACGTATTTGGCCTTTCTTGAATTCTGTGTCTATGCAGAAAGTTACTATTTTCATGTGCAGCGAATAACACAAAAGCATAATACAATGTACACAAAAGAGCAGTTTTTTGTATTACACCTGTGTCTGTTCATTGTAAACTAAATCTATTGTGTGCACATAATATGGAATTATTTCTAGGGTTAAAAACATTTATTGCACTGTATGTTACAAATATTAGTTCTTACTTAGAAATATCATCCATTTTGTTGTTGAAAAGGCCATCAACAGAAAAGAAATGGTTCTCATGATTACTCCAATGTTGGCGAGGCTCGTTTCTTTCACATGTTTTAAAAGCCAATGAAAACTGCAAAGTAAACATATTCCCTGTAAAAAGAAAATTAAAAGATGTAGCTTATTTTTGTATCAGCAATCCATATGTACAAAGTGCATAACAATGATGCACACTATATATTGTTACAATCCAGAGATTTTGGCTTACATGGATATTTCAATGTGTTCAATATTGTTTTACTTCTTCATATAATTGAGATGAGTGAAGTTGATTTTTCATAATGTGCTACATTCATTTGAGACCATTGTGTAAATACAGGGTGATTCAAACGTCGCAGTACACCCTTTTGTTTCAAAAACTGTGCAGGAAATGGGAAAACTGAATACTCCAGTAAGGTATGGGTGAGGTGGGCTATCTTTTAGGGTATGTACCGAACATGGGCACCGTCTTGAAATTGGCCATCTTGAATCTAAGTCAGTTTTTTCAAATGGAAAAGGGGGTCGTGTTACATGTCAAACAACATCAGATTTTTTTGAAAAGTTTATTTCTGCAAACAGATTTGAAATAGCTGTTATGGTTCAAAAGTGACATCACTTTTTTTGTCGCAGGTAACTAAAGGATGGATGTGAATGGTACAAATGTCATGCCATTTGACAGTTGTTCAGTTTTTCCAATGTACTGGTAAAAGCAAAATGGTGTCTAATACTTCATTTTTTATTTGCTTTATTACTTATGTGTTGTTCGTCTGACACAAAGACAGGACTGGAAAGATCAGTGATGCTGTAATATGTCTGGTTAAACTGAACTTCTTGTTTTTTGTTCTATGGTATGCTGAATTTCTTATTTTCTGTTCCATTGTATCTGCCCTTGTGTTAAGCTTATGGTGGAGACTGCTGAAAATGTTTGTAACCTTTGCTTAGCCAATAGTGTACTTTAAATATGGTTATATCCTTAAATGTTAGTAGTATCTGGGCTTTTTGCTCCAAGTCATATAAGCTAGGAAGCTGCACCAGACGGGGTTAACCAAATAAGTCTCAGTCTTGGTGTGAACTCTGCAGCATAGCCAGTCAACCTCCTGATAGTATCCAGCCTGGAAGTGAGAACAGGGCCCTGGATACCACAACCATTTAAACATATCATGTGAAGCAATCTGTGGCTAAGTATATTTGATCATTTACTGCTTATTAATATTTGATTGAAGCAAGTTTGAAATGATGTACTGTTTTTCCCGCTTTCTGTAACACTGTCAGAGCCAACCCTAGTTATAGGCAACCTAGGCAATTGCCTAGGGCATTTGGAATGCTAAGGGGCATTCCAAGTCTAGGACCAGCGGAAGTTTGTGGCCCCTTGATAGCAGCTCTGGCTACCGCGATCGAAGCTCAGCTCCGCTCTGATCGGGCAGCTCAGCATGCAGCCGGAAGCAGACAGTTTGTGCGGCAGGAAAATGTGTGCCACACCAATCCCAGCCAGCGGTGTCCAGATTCCCAGACTGAAACCAGAAGCATCATGCACAGCAGCGCACTTCTGCGCTGTGTGATGTCCCATATACAGGTCCCCAACAATCTGCACAGTACACCCAAGCATGAATTTATCTCGCGGCTGGCGAGGGACTGATACTGACTGTGGACCTGGATGATGATATGCTGTTCAGTGCGGGTACTGTATATAAGAAAACTCATGTATTTGTGAACACTGTGGTATGTGTCTGTATATATATATATATATATATATATATATTACAGTACCTTAACTGCTGGGCCACCTAAGTCTCCGCACTCACACTCAGCACTTCCCCCCTCTTTGACTGTCCCCTTCTATACTGTCCTCCCCATCCCCCCCCACCAAAGCTCTGTTGCTTGCCCCATCATACCTTCATATGTATATAATCACAAAATGCTGGCACTCCAGGGCTAAAAGTTCTTACACACCCAGTCAGCCCACATATGTACTAGAAATGCTTAGAGGGCGACACTCATGGGTCTTCATACCAACAAATAAAAGGCTAGTGAACTGACACAGTAGCGTTTTATTTGTGTGTATAAATACCCGTGAGTGCCGCCCTCTATGCATTTATATATATTTAATGTCCAAATACTTGCACTCAGTAGGTCTCCTCCATCTTACCTGCCCATGACCTCTGCAATATATATATATATATATATATATATATATGTTTCTACAATATAAATGAAAGAGGGCGCCTCATAGTGCATAAACCAATTTTTTAAAAAGGAAGAAAATTCACTTCTTATTGCATGTTTTGGTTTAAAAGTGACGTACCGAATGCGGCGGTCTTGACCACCGTAAGTATACACGTTTAAGAAAAAATGAATGGATATAACACCAACAGTGAAACAGTCAGCAGGCTCACCACCGACGTCTGCACACTGGGTCTTTGAGATCGGCGTCTCCTCTAAGCCAGTATCCACTATCAGCTGACATAGATTTCTACAATGTGAATGAAAAAGAGCCGCCTCATGGTGCATAACCCAGTTTTTTAAAAACAAAATTTATTTCCACTTCTTGAAGCATATTTGGCTTAAAAGTGACGTACCAGATGCGGCGGTCTCAACCACCGTAAGTATACACGTTTATAGATAAATGAGTGGGTATACCACCAGCAGCAATAATCAGCGGGCTCACCACCGACGTCTGCTCCTTCACGCCAGGCCACACCCCTACGCGTTTCGTCACGATGGACTTCGTCAGAGGGTTGGCCTGGCATAGCACAACCTTCCTTTTATATAACAACAATCAACCAATCATAAAATATACCATTATTAACATATTTGTCTAACAAAGCGTCAGCGTGAAGCACATTTGCTCCCCTTTAAATAAAAAATAAATTTCCATATTCAATGCCGACCACGAACAGCTAATATTAGCCACATAAAATGATTCAACCATTAAAACGTATTTAAATCCTTTCAAAATCTCATATAAATGGTTCAAATAAACCTCAATTAATTCTAATTGACTAAAAAGCCTTTCTAACAGAAGTGTCATTATTCTAAATTGCAAACAGCCCTTCTTCCTATACTCTCTAGTTTAAAAATGGAGTGATTTCAATACCTTCATTTAGACCTGCTGGGTATAACGTTTTGAGGGTCATTATCCAAAAGGTTTCTCTTCTAGCCAATAACTTGAGTCGATCACCCCCTCGTTTATCTAGTTTCACATTTTCCAACCCCATAAATTTCATTTTGTTTGGATTACTTTTTTGGCAGGTTTTAAAATGTCTAGGGACACTATGATTGTCAAGATTATTTTTTATGTTTCTATAATGTTCTAAAATACGCAGTTTTAAAATCCTTTTGGTTTTACCCACATACTTTTTTCCACAGCCACATATAAGCATATAGACTACAAAGGTGGTGTTACAATTAATAAATTGTTTAACCTGATATTCTTTTTCTCCTAAACTGTCTCTAAATGTTTGTTTCCCCGTTAGTCCGTGTGTACACATCTTGCAATTACCACAATTAAAGAACCCGTTTTGTTTCTTCAAAAACATGCTGTTTAAAGTGCTGGTTTCCTTAATGGGAGGGAGTTCACTCGGAGCCAAATGATTTTTCAGGGTTTTAGCTCTTCTAAACACCAAACTGGGTTTTTCTGTTATTACTTTACCCAGTATTGGATCAATTTTTAAAATGTGCCAATGCTTCTCCAAGCTGTTACGAATATCATTTATTTTTGCGTTATACTGTGTGACAAATGGACAATCTAATTTTTTTGAATTATCTTTCATATATTCACGATTTTTTTCCCCATACTGAATCAATTGTTTTCTATCTAATAGCCGAGTTTTATTAAGAGCAGAATCTACCAGATGTTTAGGATATCCTTTTTCTTTGAATTTGGCCGCATATATATTCGCCTGATCTTCAAATTTATTTATATCTGTGCAATTGCGTTTTAACCTGAGTAGTTGTGAAAAAGGGAGATTTTTCTTCCACTTATCATGGTGGCAACTATTATAATCTAAGTAGTTGTTACTATCAACTGGTTTAAAATAAGTGCATATATCTACATTATTTCCTTCTTCTGTAATACTGAGATTCAGATCTAAATATTGGATTTGTGTTTTATGTGTATTGTATGTGAAACCCAAATTATATTCATTTATTTGCAGATATTGAACAAAATGGGAGAACGATGTTTCTGAACCCTCCCATACTATTAGCAGGTCGTCTATATATCTCTTAAACAACACAATATGATCTTTATAAGGGTTATTATTATATATACAGTTTTGTTCCCATTCCCCCAAGTATATATTTGCTAGACTTGGGGCACAAACCGTCCCCATCGCCGTCCCACAGCGTTGGATAAAATAATCTCCCAAAAACGTAAAATAATTGTGTTTTAACACAAAGTTCAAACAATCCACAATGAAATCAATTCTTTCACTTTCCATGGACGGATCTCGTGACAACACTGCTCTCACACAGTTAATCCCTTTATCATGAGGTATTGATGTATACAGGGAATTTATGTCTATAGTTCCCCATGTATAACTATCCTTCCATTTAAAAGTGTCAAATATTTGCAAAACAGTCATAGAATCTTTAACATATGATTCCAACAAAGGTACATATTTTTTTAAATAGATATCCACAAACTCTGAAACTCTTGAGGTAAGAGACCCTATGCCCGACACTATCGGGCGACCAGATGATATATTGTGGCTATTCTTGGAGTTTCATTCATTAAATATGAATATTCATCCGGACTTATTATATTATTATAATAATAATAATAATAAGTCGTTCCATTTCTTTTATATAATTACTTCTATTCATTACCACTAGCCCTCCCCCCTTATCAGCTTGTTTGAACACTAATTCTTCATTACTTGTACTATAAAAGAAATGGAACGACTTTTAGCAGATCCCGTATCTTATGAAAAAATAAATGGGGACCCCACTAAAGAATTTATTCCTTTATTAGCTGATTTATTAAAGAAAGGAAAAGCTAATAATATAATAAGTCCGGATGAATATTCATATTTAATGAATGAAACTCCAAGAATAGCCACAATATATCATCTCCCCAAATTGCATAAAAATAAAGAAAATCCTCCTGGTCGCCCGATAGTGTCGGGCATAGGGTCTCTTACCTCAAGAGTTTCAGAGTTTGTGGATATCTATTTAAAAAAATATGTACCTTTGTTGGAATCATATGTTAAAGATTCTATGACTGTTTTGCAAATATTTGACACTTTTAAATGGAAGGATAGTTATACATGGGGAACTATAGACATAAATTCCCTGTATACATCAATACCTCATGATAAAGGGATTAACTGTGTGAGAGCAGTGTTGTCACGAGATCCGTCCATGGAAAGTGAAAGAATTGATTTCATTGTGGATTGTTTGAACTTTGTGTTAAAACACAATTATTTTACGTTTTTGGGAGATTATTTTATCCAACGCTGTGGGACGGCGATGGGGACGGTTTGTGCCCCAAGTCTAGCAAATATATACTTGGGGGAATGGGAACAAAACTGTATATATAATAATAACCCTTATAAAGATCATATTGTGTTGTTTAAGAGATATATAGACGACCTGCTAATAGTATGGGAGGGTTCAGAAACATCGTTCTCCCATTTTGTTCAATATCTGCAAATAAATGAATATAATTTGGGTTTCACATACAATACACATAAAACACAAATCCAATATTTAGATCTGAATCTCAGTATTACAGAAGAAGGAAATAATGTAGATATATGCACTTATTTTAAACCAGTTGATAGTAACAACTACTTAGATTATAATAGTTGCCACCATGATAAGTGGAAGAAAAATCTCCCTTTTTCACAACTACTCAGGTTAAAACGCAATTGCACAGATATAAATAAATTTGAAGATCAGGCGAATATATATGCGGCCAAATTCAAAGAAAAAGGATATCCTAAACATCTGGTAGATTCTGCTCTTAATAAAACTCGGCTATTAGATAGAAAACAATTGATTCAGTATGGGGAAAAAAATCGTGAATATATGAAAGATAATTCAAAAAAATTAGATTGTCCATTTGTCACACAGTATAACGCAAAAATAAATGATATTCGTAACAGCTTGGAGAAGCATTGGCACATTTTAAAAATTGATCCAATACTGGGTAAAGTAATAACAGAAAAACCCAGTTTGGTGTTTAGAAGAGCTAAAACCCTGAAAAATCATTTGGCTCCGAGTGAACTCCCTCCCATTAAGGAAACCAGCACTTTAAACAGCATGTTTTTGAAGAAACAAAACGGGTTCTTTAATTGTGGTAATTGCAAGATGTGTACACACGGACTAACGGGGAAACAAACATTTAGAGACAGTTTAGGAGAAAAAGAATATCAGGTTAAACAATTTATTAATTGTAACACCACCTTTGTAGTCTATATGCTTATATGTGGCTGTGGAAAAAAGTATGTGGGTAAAACCAAAAGGATTTTAAAACTGCGTATTTTAGAACATTATAGAAACATAAAAAAGAATCTTGACAATCATAGTGTCCCTAGACATTTTAAAACCTGCCAAAAAAGTAATCCAAACAAAATGAAATTTATGGGGTTGGAAAATGTGAAACTAGATAAACGAGGGGGTGATCGACTCAAGTTATTGGCTAGAAGAGAAACCTTTTGGATAATGACCCTCAAAACGTTATACCCAGCAGGTCTAAATGAAGGTATTGAAATCACTCCATTTTTAAACTAGAGAGTATAGGAAGAAGGGCTGTTTGCAATTTAGAATAATGACACTTCTGTTAGAAAGGCTTTTTAGTCAATTAGAATTAATTGAGGTTTATTTGAACCATTTATATGAGATTTTGAAAGGATTTAAATACGTTTTAATGGTTGAATCATTTTATGTGGCTAATATTAGCTGTTCGTGGTCGGCATTGAATATGGAAATGTATTTTTTATTTAAAGGGGAGCAAATGTGCTTCACGCTGACGCTTTGTTAGACAAATATGTTAATAATGGTATATTTTATGATTGGTTGATTGTTGTTATATAAAAGGAAGGTTGTGCTATGCCAGGCCAACCCTCTGACGAAGTCCATCGTGACGAAACGCGTAGGGGTGTGGCCTGGCGTGAAGGAGCAGACGTCGGTGGTGAGCCCGCTGATTATTGCTGCTGGTGGTATACCCACTCATTTATCTATAAACGTGTATACTTACGGTGGTTGAGACCGCCGCATCTGGTACGTCACTTTTAAGCCAAATATGCTTCAAGAAGTGGAAATAAATTTTGTTTTTAAAAAACTGGGTTATGCACCATGAGGCGGCTCTTTTTCATTCACATTGTAGAAATCTATGTCAGCTGATAGTGGATACTGGCTTAGAGGAGACGCCGATCTCAAAGACCCAGTGTGCAGACGTCGGTGGTGAGCCTGCTGACTGTTTCACTGTTGGTGTTATATCCATTCATTTTTTCTTAAACGTGTATACTTACGGTGGTCAAGACCGCCGCATTCGGTACGTCACTTTTAAACCAAAACATGCAATAAGAAGTGAATTTTCTTCCTTTTTAAAAAATTGGTTTATGCACTATGAGGCGCCCTCTTTCATTTATATTGTAGAAACCTTTATTGGCTAGTAGTGGATACTAACTCAGAGGAGACGCCGATCTCAAGGATCTTTTGTGCTGCGGAGACCTACAGATACTATAGGATTTATCCGGTTGGTTTTGAAAATACAATCTGGAAACTGAGACTTGTGGTTCCACAGATCGGAGAACATAGCTGCGCACGAACTCTCTGTACAATTTCTTTTTCTTCTTTATCCATTGTTTGTTGCCGCACATTTATCTCCGGAAAAAATGTTTAAATTTGCGGATCTGAGATCCAATAGATTGCAGGAATGTTTAAAAGTGTTTTCTGATGATGCTACAGTTAATTATTCTCAGGAGACCGCTAATGAGGATCTCTTTCTTAGCATTGAAAAATTGGTACTAAAAGAATCTAGAACCTGGTGGGACATTGTATCCTTAGAAAATTATATTAAATGTGGAAGAGTCCCAAGAGGTTTAAGGATATCAAAAAACCCAACTTTTGGAACAACTAATGATAAGTTTATTAAAGAATGGGATAGAATACTAAATGAATGCTCATTAGAATTAATGAGGCTAATTGTGTTTGAAAAGAAAACCCTGATAAAGGAACTAGAAAGCTCTATTTCTGAAAAAGAAAGAGAGTTGGAAAAAATCCTTAATGAATCAGACATGAAGGAATTCATTAGCTTTGTCGGGGGTAAAGTAGAAAAAATGGAGAAAGAGATCTGTTTAGTTAAAACGAAAAAATTTAAACGGGATAAGGAGGATTATGATAAGGGACAAGTAAAAGATTGGTCACAAAAACGAAGTGAATTTAGGAATTTGAAACAAAACTCTGATACTCGAGAACTTAATCGAGAATTTTCTTCAAATCAGAGGTTTGTGCAAACCCCAAGGCTGAATAAATATAATAACAACTATGAAAATAATTATTCTCCTAGAAGACCTGCCCCTTATAGGAAACAGGAAAGAGACGTGTGGCAAAAAGTACCCAGAGAAAAAGCATGGAGAAATCCGATGGGGTTTAATAAATCCACTCCCTTACCTCAGAGAAATAGATTCCAAGTGTTGGGATCTACTAAAAATGAAGATGTCTCTTTTTTAGAGAGGTATCAGAGAGACCATGGTCATTTACCAAAAGGGAGGGGAGACAGGGAACCGTTCTCGCTCACACGGAAAAGATCCAGAGAAAACGAGGAAAAAGAGGAGGCAAAAATGCAAATAAACAAAAAAAGAGTTCCATATTAGTACCCCCTGTAGATAAGGGTATATTTAATTTATCTAATGTTCCTTTGTCCCAAACTGAAAAAACTCTCTTGCAAAAGGGTTTATCTTTTGCCCCGACAGTGGGAGTAAACCAGTTTAATTTGAATATGGATCTAAATTTATATATACGTAATATGACACTCAAACGTCATTTTCTTAAAAATGAAGCTATAATAAAAAATTGGGATAAAGATAAACCAAAAAATATGACGGGGTTGAAAAACAAAAGTAACTATTATCCAGTAGAATCAAAGGGTTCTCATCTTGATCTCTTTCATCAATTAGTTAAAAAAGATTTGGAAAATATAAGTTTGAAATTAAAGGATAGAAATCTTACATATGATGAATCAATAGCCTTGAAGAGTTTGACAAGTAATGAAGAATTAGTGTTCAAACAAGCTGATAAGGGGGGAGGGCTAGTGGTAATGAATAGAAGTAATTATATAAAAGAAATGGAACGACTTTTAGCAGATCCCGTATCTTATGAAAAAATAAATGGGGACCCCACTAAAGAATTTATTCTTTTATTAGCTGATTTATTAAAGAAAGGAAAAGCTAATAATATAATAAGTCCGGATGAATATTCATATTTAATGAATGAAACTCCAAGAATAGCCACAATATATCATCTCCCCAAATTGCATAAAAATAAAGAAAATCCTCCTGGTCGCCCGATAGTGTCGGGCATAGGGTCTCTTACCTCAAGAGTTTCAGAGTTTGTGGATATCTATTTAAAAAAATATGTACCTTTGTTGGAATCATATGTTAAAGATTCTATGACTGTTTTGCAAATATTTGACACTTTTAAATGGAAGGATAGTTATACATGGGGAACTATAGACATAAATTCCCTGTATACATCAATACCTCATGATAAAGGGATTAACTGTGTGAGAGCAGTGTTGTCACGAGATCCGTCCATGGAAAGTGAAAGAATTGATTTCATTGTGGATTGTTTGAACTTTGTGTTAAAACACAATTATTTTACGTTTTTGGGAGATTATTTTATCCAACGCTGTGGGACGGCGATGGGGACGGTTTGTGCCCCAAGTCTAGCAAATATATACTTGGGGGAATGGGAACAAAACTGTATATATAATAATAACCCTTATAAAGATCATATTGTGTTGTTTAAGAGATATATAGACGACCTGCTAATAGTATGGGAGGGTTCAGAAACATCATTCTCCCATTTTGTTCAATATCTGCAAATAAATGAATATAATTTGGGTTTCACATACAATACACATAAAACACAAATCCAATATTTAGATCTGAATCTCAGTATTACAGAAGAAGGAAATAATGTAGATATATGCACTTATTTTAAACCAGTTGATAGTAACAACTACTTAGATTATAATAGTTGCCACCATGATAAGTGGAAGAAAAATCTCCCTTTTTCACAACTACTCAGGTTAAAACGCAATTGCACAGATATAAATAAATTTGAAGATCAGGCGAATATATATGCGGCCAAATTCAAAGAAAAAGGATATCCTAAACATCTGGTAGATTCTGCTCTTAATAAAACTCGGCTATTAGATAGAAAACAATTGATTCAGTATGGGGAAAAAAATCGTGAATATATGAAAGATAATTCAAAAAAATTAGATTGTCCATTTGTCACACAGTATAACGCAAAAATAAATGATATTCGTAACAGCTTGGAGAAGCATTGGCACATTTTAAAAATTGATCCAATACTGGGTAAAGTAATAACAGAAAAACCCAGTTTGGTGTTTAGAAGAGCTAAAACCCTGAAAAATCATTTGGCTCCGAGTGAACTCCCTCCCATTAAGGAAACCAGCACTTTAAACAGCATGTTTTTGAAGAAACAAAACGGGTTCTTTAATTGTGGTAATTGCAAGATGTGTACACACGGACTAACGGGGAAACAAACATTTAGAGACAGTTTAGGAGAAAAAGAATATCAGGTTAAACAATTTATTAATTGTAACACCACCTTTGTAGTCTATATGCTTATATGTGGCTGTGGAAAAAAGTATGTGGGTAAAACCAAAAGGATTTTAAAACTGCGTATTTTAGAACATTATAGAAACATAAAAAATAATCTTGACAATCATAGTGTCCCTAGACATTTTAAAACCTGCCAAAAAAGTAATCCAAACAAAATGAAATTTATGGGGTTGGAAAATGTGAAACTAGATAAACGAGGGGGTGATCGACTCAAGTTATTGGCTAGAAGAGAAACCTTTTGGATAATGACCCTCAAAACGTTATACCCAGCAGGTCTAAATGAAGGTATTGAAATCACTCCATTTTTAAACTAGAGAGTATAGGAAGAAGGGCTGTTTGCAATTTAGAATAATGACACTTCTGTTAGAAAGGCTTTTTAGTCAATTAGAATTAATTGAGGTTTATTTGAACCATTTATATGAGATTTTGAAAGGATTTAAATACGTTTTAATGGTTGAATCATTTTATGTGGCTAATATTAGCTGTTCGTGGTCGGCATTGAATATGGAAATGTATTTTTTATTTAAAGGGGAGCAAATGTGCTTCACGCTGTTGCTTTGTTAGACAAATATGTTAATAATGGTATATTTTATGATTGGTTGATTGTTGTTATATAAAAGGAAGGTTGTGCTATGCCAGGCCAACCCTCTGACGAAGTCCATCGTGACGAAACGCGTAGGGGTGTGGCCTGGCGTGAAGGAGCAGACGTCGGTGGTGAGCCCGCTGATTATTGCTGCTGGTGGTATACCCACTCATTTATCTATAAACGTGTATACTTACGGTGGTTGAGACCGCCGCATCTGGTACGTCACTTTTAAGCCAAATATGCTTCAAGAAGTGGAAATAAATTTTGTTTTTAAAAAACTGGGTTATGCACCATGAGGCGGCTCTTTTTCATTCACATTGTAGAAATCTATGTCAGCTGATAGTGGATACTGGCTTAGAGGAGACGCCGATCTCAAAGACCCAGTGTGCAGACGTCGGTGGTGAGCCTGCTGACTGTTTCACTGTTGGTGTTATATCCATTCATTTTTTCTTAAACGTGTATACTTACGGTGGTCAAGACCGCCGCATTCGGTACGTCACTTTTAAACCAAAACATGCAATAAGAAGTGAATTTTCTTCCTTTTTAAAAAATTGGTTTATGCACTATGAGGCGCCCTCTTTCATTTATATTGTAGAAACCTTTATTGGCTAGTAGTGGATACTAACTCAGAGGAGACGCCGATCTCAAGGATCTTTTGTGCTGCGGAGACCTACAGATACTATAGGATTTATCCGGTTGGTTTTGAAAATACAATCTGGAAACTGAGACTTGTGGTTCCACAGATCGGAGAACATAGCTGCGCACGAACTCTCTGTACAATATATATATATATATATATATATATACACACACACACACACACACACACACACACACACAAAACACATATGCTACACTACGAAGTGGCATAGTATGTACCTGGATTACTACATAGTGACATAATGTATATTGGGGGCACTGCAATGTGGAATAGGGCCTGATTCTGAATCAGATGCAGAAGCACAGACAGCAGCATCTGTCTGTGTCTTTATGCTGATGCAGTTACATAGAAAATACTAAAACTACTAAGAAAAAAGAAAATCTTAACAAATGGGAAAAGAAAGCATTACAAAAACTCACTAAAGATAGCTCTATCATTATTAAGGCTGCAGATAAGGGGGGGCTTATTATACAGGATCAGACAGATTATGTAAAGGAAGCTGAGAGACAATTGGGAGATAAAACTTTTTACACAATACTACCGGGTGATCCAACAGAGAAATACCTATTAGAACTTCATTACCTCCTTTCAGAAGCAATCGGTGAGGACATAATTACAAAGGAAGAATATCGTTTCTTATTCTGCCCTCATCCAACTGTACCAATTTATTATCACCTCCCCAAGATCCACAAATCCCTCACGTCACCTCCCGGTCGCCTATTATTTCTGGTGTAAGTTCCCTCACGTCTAATTTATCCCATTATGTTGATTCACATTTACAGCCACGTGTTTCTACCCTGAGGTCACACATCAAGGACACTACCCACTTTTTAAACATGATAAAAGAAATAAATTGGGAGGATTCTTATGCGTTCTTGACACTAGACATGCAGAGCTTATATTCTAATATCCCTCACGATCTAGGAGTACATACGATCGCAAATCGGCTAACTAAGGATGGTGACCTCAGGGAGAAACACAAACAGTTCATTTTGGATTCCATTTCTTTTATTCTAAAACACAAATACTTTTTATTTTTGGACACTTTATCTTCAGGTGATGGGCACGGCGATGGGGACAAGGTTCGCACCGAGCTATGCCAACCTCTACATGGGCGAGGTCAAAGACTGGCTCGTATGGGGGGGGGGTTCGGCGCGCACCTGGTCCTCTACGGGCATTATATAGATGATTTATTTATTATTTGGGATGGGGATTACACATCCGTACTTTCTTTTGTCACTCATTTGAATAACAATCCCTAAAATCTCACTTTCACTCACTCTTTTAGCACTTCCTGTATGAATTTCTTGAATGTCTCTGTAAAAGTTATAGATAAAAAAATCTCTATGCGTAGTTATATAAAAGAGACAGGCACAAATTCCTATTTACACTTTAATAGTGCACATCACTTATCATGGAAAAAAGGCATTCCTAAGAGTCAACTACTCCGTATTAGGAGAAATTGTTCTGATATGAATTCCTTTGATCTTCAAGCAGAAATCATGACAGACTCCTTTCTAGAAAGAGGGTATCCAAGTCATTTAGTACAAAAATCATTGAATGAGGTAAAGAACATAGAGAGAGAACAACTTCTAAATCCGCCTAAGGATAAACAGAATAAAAAAGATAAGAATCCAGTTACAGATATATCATTTATTTCAACTTATAATAACTGCCACACAGAAGTGAGAAAAATCATAACAAAGAATTATAATATTTTAAAACAAGATAATATATTAGTTAACATCCTTCCAAGAGAACCTAGTTTTATTTATTTTTTAAAAACAGGTCTCTTAAAAATATACTAGCACCAAGCCATCTGAAAAATGTTGAGGAAGACAATAAGTCTAAAAAAAGCCCAAAAAGAAAAGATTGGCTTACACAGCTAAGTACCAAAACAAGATTCTTTAAATGCGGTAGGAATATATGTCTAACCTGTAATTATACAGCCAACCATGGGGGTAATTCTGAGTTGATCGCAGCAAGAACTTTGTTAGCAGTTGGGCAAAACCATGTGCACTGCAGGGGAGGCAGATATCACATGTGCAGAGAGAGTTAGATTTGGGTGGGTTATTTTGTTTCTGTGCAGGGTAAATACTGCCTGCTTTATTTTTACTTTGCAATTTAGATTGCAGATTGAACACACCCCACCTAAATCTAACTTTCGCTGCACATGTTATATCTGCCTAACCTGCAGTGCACATGGTTTTGCCCAACTGCTAACAAAGTTCTTGCTGCAATCAACTCAGAATTACCCCCCATACCCTAAGGATCAATGTAGATGTGGGGGAGAAACCCTATGAGATAAAAACATATATGAACTGCAATACATCTTATGTAATTTATATGTTGACTTGCGGCTGTAATTTGTAATATATTGGAAGAACCACTCGCATGCTCAAAATAAGATTCCTTGAGCACTGCAGAAATATTCTGAAAAAGGTTCAAACACATAGTGTATCTAAACACTATGCAGATACTCATAATGGAAATCCTAAATGTCTGAAGGTGATGGGCTTAGAATTTATTCATAAAACGATACGGGTGGGGATCGTTATAAAACCCTTTGCAAACAAGAAGTCTTTTGGATGCTTAAAATGAATAGCATATTCCCTGCGGGTCTTAATGAGTCAGTAGAACTCAACTGTGTAATTTAAATCACCTAAAAATATTTTTCTCAGTTGGACTGTAATAAGGCTCTAATAATTACTTTTCCATAACTGGAGTGGAAAGCTTCCTCTCAAATATGTATAAATAAGATCATGTATTATATAATGGGTACTATCCTATATTATTCTGATGTATTTTTCTATTTCTATAATTGTATACTGATATGTATTATGGGTTTTTTTTTATAAAAAAAAAAGACAGATCATCCCTATAGAGATACTTACCTGATCACTTTATATGAAATATAATGATTCTTGGATTGAAACTATAAGAGAGTAAATAATAATAAAAAGCCTGACAGAGAGCTAGAAATTAGATTGTTTTGAAAAGAAGTTATTAAGCAATTTTGTTAGCTTATGTGACTTCATTTCAATATAAGTAAATCCTTTTTGCCCATTGAAAAAATGGAATGGCTGAAGGTTACGCATTATACGAGTCACGTAGCGCCCCTACTTCATCCACTGGAAGAGATGGACAAAAAGAGACCTTGAAGTGCAGGATGCGGGTCACAGAATGCCGGTCATGTGACCACGCCTGCCGTACAAGATTGTCCCTGAAAATTTTTTGTCAGATTCGGGGTGTGTTTTGGATTTGGGTGTTTTTTTTTCAAAAACAGCTTAAATCATAGAATTTTGGGGTAATTTTGATCCTTTAGTATTATTAACCACAATAAACACAATTTCCACTCATCTCCAGTCTATTTTGAACACCTCACACCTCACAATACTATTTTTAGTCCTAAAATTTGCACCAAGGTCGCTGGATGACTAAGCTAAGCGACCCAAGAGGGCGGCACAAACACCTGGCCCATCTAGGAGTGGCACTGCAGTGTCAGACAGGATGGTACTTAAAAAAATTGGCCCCAAACAGGACATGATGCAAAGAAAAGAGAAAAAGAGGTGCACTGTGGTCGCTGGGCGGCTAAGCTAAGCGACACAAACACATCAATAACACAGGAATTATTTGTTCTTCTAATCAATGGTATTATTGGTCCAAATCACTGGAAGAACATGACAAAATCATTGGAATTATTTGTTCTAATCAATGGTATTATTGGTCCAAATCACTGGAAGAAAATGACAAAATCACTGGAATTATTCATTCTAATCAATGGTATTGGTCCAAATCACTGGAAGAAAATGACAAAATCACTGGAATTATTTGGCAAGATCACTGTAATTAATAATTATAAATCACTGATATTAATTGGTAAAATCTCGCTATCGACTGCCTAGTGAAGTGGAATCTAGATGGGATTTTGTACCGGGGACACAATAACTTAATCAACACGTCTAACAGCGCACTGATTATACTGAGAACTGATTATACTGATCACTGATGATACTACGGAGAACTGACACTGAGCAGCGAGAACAGCACTGGACTATTGTACTGTAGTATACTGGTCACCACAATGCAGCACTAACACTGAGCACAGATATTAAGCACTGATCAGGATACTAGAAGTGACACAGAGCTGAAAGATACAGCAATGGCCTAATGTACTGTACTACTATAATTATATACTGGTGGTCCCCACAATGCAGCACACTGAGCACAGATATTACCAGGTGTATCTCACACATCGCTCAGTACAGATTACAGGATGTGTAATCACCAGGTGTATAACACACGTCGCACAGTACAGTATACAGTATGCAGCTCTGGAGGGATCAGTATTTGACAGGAAGGCGAGGCCTGGTCCTTCCAGCAGAGTGACAGGAGGCCGTATAGTAGCAGCCAGCTCCAAATCTGGCAGTGTGTGGAGAGGGAGGGGATGAGGGAAGGGAACGAGCACTGGAGTGTCTGAGTGGAGGGCTTGGAAGTTCAGGGGAAATGAGGCGGGAGCTGCTCTTCCATAGCAGCGCACAGTGGTGGTGACGGAGTCTGATAAAGGAGGGAGGAGGAGGATTGGGGCAAATGGCCGCAGGGGAGCACTGTGCCGCAGCCATCACCTGCAGGGGGAGGGAAGGGAAACACATCATATCTGCCCCAGATAAGTGACTTCTGATCAGAGCAATTGAGGGTCAGAGCTTTTCTGAATTGTGGAAAGGAAGGGGTTCTTTTTCATGTAGACTGGAAGGACTACAACAAACTTGGAGTGACTAAATTTTTCACCCTAGTTCGGCAGCCCTGGTGCCCTTTAATACACAGATGAATGGAGACTCCATATGGAAAGACGGCCGCTCAGGGATCAAGAGCTGATGCAGCACATGCAGGTGTTTCTGCAAATATGATGAAGAAAAGAACATCTCATAAGAAACATTGAAACAATATGGGACCAAGTAAACCAATCTCCCAGCCAAGGCAAAATATTGTAGGCTGTAGAATACAGCATGGGTGGAAAGAGGGCAGTGGGCCAATAACCCAGTGGAAAGGAACAGTTCTGGATCAAGTACCAGTGAATCCCTCCCTCTATCTTATAAAGTATGATGGATTTGATTGTATCTATGGACTTGAGCTTCACAAGGATGAAAGGGTGTCTGCTCTTGAAGTTCTACCAGACAGAGTTGCCTCTTCCCAAATCAGCGATGCCCATTTAGCTGACACAATGATTGGTAAAGCAGTGGAGCATATGTTTGAAACAGAGGATGGTTCCAAGGATGAGTGGCGAGGGATGGTATTAGCACGAGCACCTATTATGAACACATAGTTTTATTATTATATAACCTATGACAAGGACCCAGTCTTATATATGTATCAACTTTTAGATAACTATAAAGAAGGAAATCTTCGGATCATGCCAGACTCAAATGATTCCCCTCCAGCTGAAAGAGAACCAGGGGAGGTTGTGGACAGCCTGGTGGGCAAGCAAGTGGAATATGCCAAAGAAGATGGCTCAAAAAGGACTGACATGGTTATTCATCAAGTTGAAGCTAAACCATCTGTGTACTTCATTAAGTTTGATGACGATTTCCATATTTATGTCTACGATTTGGTGAAGACATCCTAAATGGGATTCTGTACTTTTTTTTTTGCCAAATGTAATCTAATGTAAACATTTGTAGAAAGTCGCTGCTTTCTGATTACAGAAATGCTCAGATATTCCTGCGAATCCACAATCCCTTCCCAGAGGAAAAAGAAATTGAGAAACCATTGTTTGAGAACATTTGTTCTCTTTCCCTTACAAAGGAACAAACCACTTTCCAAGAAGAATGACGTTTTTGAGATTATGGAGACAATGTTTTTGAATATAAATCCTAAAGCAGGTGGTGTATTAGAGCAAAAAAGTGCAAGAGACCAGCCATGCAGTTTCTGAAATATTATGACAAAATGTTACTGTATTTCATAAGCACTCATTCCTAACTCTGCTAAGTACTGTTTGGTATACTGTATCTTGCTTCCATGAGGTAGTTGTCCATTATTTCAGCTTCCATTGACCATTTTGAAAGCGGAAGAAGTTATCAATTCTTTTTTTTTACCCCCTATTTTTAATTTTCTCCTGCATATCCCAGTAAAATGTTGCAATGTTAAGTATTGACTTGTGCCTTCTGGGGGTCCACTTCTTCACCAAACCCAGCCAAATCTCATCCTAACCCTCTGTTCCACGTTCTCTATGTACCCCATCTGTGTCACGCCTGTCTGTCTACCCCTCCCCTTTAGATTGTAAGCTCTCACGAGCAGGGCCCTCTTCCCTCATGTGCTTATCCTTTGTCTTACTTTAATAATCTTCAACTGTACCACATCCAGCAGTCTTCTGCCACCTGCTGATATAACTATGTTTATTTACCCTGTACTTGTCCTATACTGTCATCAACTGTAAGTTGCTGTTTTCCTATTTGATTATTTATGTACTCTGTAAATGGGTGCTGCGGAAACCCTTGTGGCGCCATATAAATAAAGGATAATAATAATAATAATAATAATAATAATAATATAGGGTGTATAATCCCCAGGTGTATCTCACACATCGCTCAGTACAGTATATAGGGTGTATAATCCCCAGTTGTATCTCACACATGACACAGTAGAGTATATATGGTGTATAATCCCCAGGTGTATCTCATACATCGTTCAGTACAGATTACAGGATGTATAATCACCAGGTGTATAACACACGTCGCACAGTACAGTATACAGGGTGTATAATCCCCAGGTGTATCTCACACATCACTCAGTACAGTGTATAGGGTGTATAATCCCCAGGTGTATCTCACACATCGCTCAGTACAGATTACAGGATGTATAATCACCAGGTGTATAACAGACGTCGCACAGTACAGTATACAGGGTGTATAATTAATTACCAGGTGTATCACACACATTGCACAGTACAGTATATAGGGTGTATAATCCTCAGGTGTATCTCACACATCACACAGTACAGTATACAGGGTGTATAATCACCAGGTGTATCACAAATGTTTCACAGTACAGTATACAGGGTGTATAATCCCCAGGTGTATCTCACACATCGCTTAGTACAGATTACAGGATGTATAAAATCACCAGGTGTATAACACACATCACACAGTACAGTATACATACTGTTCACAACAATGCAGCAGATATTGAGCACTGATCAGGATACTAGAAGTGACACAGAGCTGCAAGATACAGCAATGGCCTACTGTACTGTACTATATGTATACTGCTGGTCACCAAAATGTTGCACTGTCCTACTATGTACTGCTCACAATAATGCAGCACAGATATGGATAGTATACTTGACACAGAGCTGCAAGATACAGCAATGGCCTACTGTACTGTACTGTACTGTACTACTATAATTATATACTGGTGGTCCCCACAATGCAGCACACTGAGCACAGATATTTGCAGCACACTGAGCACAGATATGGAGCGTTTTCAGGCAGAGAACTGATACAGATATTTGCAGCACACTGAGCACAGATATTTGCAGCACACTGAGCACAGATATTTGCAGCACACTGAGCACAGATACGGAGCTTTTCAGGGAGAGAATGCAGCCACATCCTCTCCGTTCAATCTCCAATGCAAGAGTGAAAATGGCGGCAATGCGCAGCTCTTTATATAGAATACGAATCTTGCGAGATTCCGACAGCGGGATGATGACGTTCAGGCGCGTTCGGGTTAACCGAGCAAGGCGGGAAGATCAGAGGCTGCCTCGGAGCCTTATAAAATAGGTGAAGTTTGGGCAGGTTCGGATCTCGGAAAACCAAACTTGCTCATCTCTAAAATGTATTAAATTTTATTGAATTGAAAACCAGACAATCCATCTCAGTTAGCGCTGTCTTACTGTTGCTTCAATGTGGAATAGGGCCTGATTCTGAATCAGATGCAGAAGCACAGACAACAGCATCTATTGGCAGTCGCCCGTCTGTGTCTTTATGCTGATGCAGTTACAGAGTCGTTCCCTTGTATTTGTGTGCCTGAATTTACAAGGACTGAGACACATCCTTAGACACCACTATCAAAACTTCCACCAGTCCTATGGCACATGCAGTTTCTCCATCTAGCGGTGACCTCCTATGTCTCCATCTGTGTACGCTACCATTTTCATTGATGTGCCTAAAACACTCCCTTAACACGCCCACTGAACTGACCATTTGTGTGAGCACTTCCAGCCACCTCCCAATCACCACTCAGGGACACCCAACATTTTTCCACAACATTTCTCATACAATACGTGTATGTCTCGATCAGACTCCGTGTTACACATGCGCTGTTGGGGCATGCATAGTTGTAAAAAATTGGGAACCAACTGCAGGGGTGGATGAATGGCAGCTGCTTCAGCATTCAGCTTTATGGGGTGCCTGGCAGCTTGTGAGTTTTTGACTGAGTCAGCTCAGCAGGCATGAATGCTGTGTGCTGACCAGCTGAGGGGTGATGGGTGTTGCAGGCTGTTGATGTGATATGTGCTGATGGGTGATGTGTGCTGTACTGAGAGGGGTTCTGTATGAGGGGTGTTAGATTAGTATTGCTATGGGTTAGGAGGGATGGGTGCTGCTGCCTGCTCCTTTGAGCTGTGCTGCTGGGTGCTGCGCTGGGAGAGGGTTTCTGATGAGGGGTGCTGGGTGAGGGTTTTGGATTAGGATTGTTATGGTTGAGGGATGACTTGTGTTGCTGGCTGATGCTGTGATCTATGCTGCTGGGTGATGGGTGCTGTGCTGGGAGAAGGGTGCTGGGTCAGAGGCAGAACTAGCACCGGTGCTAGGGGGCACCAACCAAAATCTTGCCTAGGGCATCATATTGGTTAGGGCCAGCTCTGAACACTGTGCAATCCAAATAATTTAGTTCCACCAGGAACAGGCAATTATTTAAAAGTATAGTGCTTACTGTATGTAGATACAAAAGTAATACTGAAAAGGTCACTATACTGTATGATTCCACTGATCTAGTGTATGAAACCCGTTTCTCATTCAGCATGCAGCACAGTGGTTAACACTGCTGCCTCACAAAGAACTTTGGCGCCTTATTAGTATGGAGTTATATAAAATTTTCATAGTTTCAAAACAAACTGAAAGGTTGTTTTCACAGCTGTGGTTGGTTGTGAACTCAGACTAGACAGTATTAATTGGGCAGAAACTAAGGTTTAATGTGGATCTCTCTCATATGGTGAAGAAATTATAAAAATGATTACTTTTTACAAGGCAGTACTATATCTAGTACTATCAAAAAGAGCTGTAATGCAGAACAGTACCAGCTACACAGAATTGCTGGATGTGGCGCAGTACTGGCTACACAGGATTGCTCGGATGTTGAGCAGAACCAGCCACACAGGATTGCTGGGATGTGGAGCAGTACCGGCTACACAGGATTGCTGGGATATGGAGTAGAACCAGCTACACATGATTGCTGGGATGCGGAGCAGAGCAAGCTGCACAGGTTGCCGGGATGCCAGTTATACCAGAGCAATGCCAGTTATACAAGATTACTGGGTTACGACTTAGATGCTGGGGTGCAGAGTAGTACCAGCTATACAGGATTGCTGGGTTATGACCAGCTATTTAGACTTAGATGCTGGGATGCGGAGCATTACCTACTATACAGGTATGGATGCAGCAGCTAACACTGGGATGGCACCAGCAATACAGGAACAGCTGCTGCAGCTTTACAGTGGGATGGCACCAGTGATACATGAATGGATGCGGCAGCTTACACTGGGATGGCAACAGTGAAACATGAACAACTGCACCAGTGGCATAGAAACTAGAGAGTGCTTGATGGGGGTTGCATTGATAGTCTCTAGGTCAGTGGTTCCCAAACTCGGTCCTCAAGTACTCCCAACAGTTCATGTTTCTTTTTCATCCACTAGGGGTCACTGGAGTACTCTTGGGATATGGACGGCTTCCACCGGAAGAAGGCACTGAATAAATTAATTTTTGAGACTACTCCTCCCCTCCATATCCTCGAGCACTCCAGTGTTTTTTCTGTGCTCGACACAGTTAGAAGGCATAGTGGAGCTCGTCCACAAAGTATTGGAATTTTTTATAAGTTTTTTTTTTTCCTTTCAAGGATTTCCACGTCCTTTCCCCCCTTCTAACAGGCGTGGGTCAGGGACAGTGGAAGCGGCTGAGAACAGCCGTGAGTGTCGGACCTCTCTGTAAAGAGCTCCCTCACTCCACCTGCAGGCTGCCTGCAAAAAGCTGGACGGAGCTTGGATGAGAAGCCCAGTCATAGACTTTTGTTACGGTCCAGGTATGTTGGGTAGGGGCGGTCAGCTTATGCTGCCGCCCCACTGTTGGGGATTGTATTGGGCATGTTTCACTCACTAACGACCGCTGCCCGGAGCGCGTGTGCATAGGCCGCTTCACGGCTCTATGCAGCGCGCTCTCACTCTCCGCCGCTCCCAGCATCTTAAGTTACCTAGCAGACCGCTGCTCCCTGCGCCGCAGCAGCCGATATGTTCCCCGCTGCCTGGCTACACAGGAGGCCACTCCACTCTAGGCTGTGTGTGGCGGGCCGGGAGCGCGTGTGCATAGGCCGCTCCACGGCTCTATGCAGTACGCTCTCTGCTCCCGCTGACCGCCCGCAGCAGCAGAGGAGTTCCCCGCTGCCTTGGCATACAGGTACAGGCCGCTCACACGGCCCTATGCAAAGTTCCGCAGGCCCCGACCCGGTGCTGTACGCGGAGGTCGTGGGGGTGGGGGGAGACATTAGCAGTATTGGCAGTGTTAAGCTTTGTAGAAAAACTTGGTACTTAACATGTTTAATGTTCTCCTGTCTGTTCCAGGATTCCTATATTACATCTCGGCTTAAGAGTGGTACTAGGGGAATTTGGGGGTCAGTTTTCTTATTGCTGGCAGGCACTGCACTTGCCTGATATATACAAGGAACTTTGGTGTTATTACTGAGTCGTGCAGACTGTCTGTGTGTAGTTTGTATTGTCTGTCTTTATAATGAGTAAGACACCAGCAAAATCTAAGAAACATTTTTCATGTCATGTCTGTAAGAGTGTGTTGCCTGATGGATCCACCACATGTACAGCATGTGTTGTTAATACAGCCACAAATACGATTTCCACAGAAGTAAAGCCAGCATCTCTGGACCCTCCATGGGCTTTACTTGCAGATGTATTAGTTGGTTTACAATCAGAGCTGGCCGCCTCTCGTGAAGAAAGAGAGGCGGCAAGATCTGAGTTTAAAATGAGACCATTTGAGTTACAGGGGAGTCTCAATCTGGTCAGAGGTCCACCTTGAGTGGAAAAGATAAGTTTCCTTTTCCTAATAATTTTCCAGTCTCTGGGATACTAGACCTCACTGAACATGAGTATGAGGAGGGCGAAATAGACCAACAGTCAGATAGTGACGATTTTGACAGCCCAGGTATTGATAATCTCATCAGAGCAGTACGTCAGTCGCTGGAGTTTACGGAAACTGAGGAGCCCCTGACGAATGATGAGGTAGTCTTTACTAAACGACAGAGATCTCCGATGTGTTTCCCCATTTCGGAATCTCTTAATAAAATGTTACTGGAAACACGGAAGAATCCGGATAAACGGTTTTCTATACCTCGTAGATTTAAATCGAGTTACCCGTTTCCAGAGTCCATGACAGCTACATGGGAGAACCCACCATCGGTGGATTCATCCGTATCTAAACTTACAAGGAAGTTAACCATACCAGTACCAACTGCTACTACGCTTAAAGACCCTGCAGATCGTAAAATAGAGGCTATGCTAAGGTCCATGTATACAGCAGCTGGAGTGCTGCTGAGACCTGGGTTGGTTGGCATTTGGGTTACTAAAGCATTAATGGTATGGATAAAAGAGCTCAAGTCGGCTCTGCAAGATGACCATCTTATACTTCTCGCGGATCAAATCTGGGAAGCTGCTGAATATCTATGTACAGCTTCTACTGACGTCTGTCAGCTTACTTCTCGCCTGTCCTCATCGCTAGTCATAGTTCGACGAGCACTTTGGCTGCGTTCTTGGCAGGCGGAGACGGAGGTTAAAAAAGGTATAGAGGCATTGCCTTATGATGGCGAGAAGCTTTTCGGTCCTGAATTGGACAAATGGATTTCTGAGGCTACTGGAGGAAAGTCTGTGTTTCTTCCATCGCCTACAACTATACCTAAACGGAAATATTCTGGTCCGGCGTTCAAATCCTTTAGAACTCAGCCCTTTCGTGGGCAGGGCACAGGAGCAGTCACGCCTGGTAGAAGAGGTCGGGGACGTAGTGCCCGACAATCCAATGCACGTCGTCAAGACACTAAGACCACTAACAAACCAGTGGCATGACGGGCTCCCAGCCCATCTCGGATCTCCAATTGTGGGAGCACGCCTTCAGAGCTTTCAGGGGGCGTGGCTGCAGACGTCCACAGATGGGTGGATCCGCAATTTAGTATTAGAGGGTTACAAAATAGAGTTCGATTATCTTCCGACAGGAAGATTTTTCACGACAGGACTGCCTGTGTCGGACGACAAGAAAGCAGTTCTGCAGGTTGCCATTCAGTCTCTGCTGAATGCTGCAGTTGTAATTCCGGTCCCCGTGCAGGAACAGGGGCAGGGTTATTATTCCAGTCTGTTTCTGGTACCAAAACCAGATGGCTCAGTCAGGCCAATATTGAACCTAAAAGGTCTCAATCATTACGTCACTTACCACAGATTCAAGATGGAATCTCTCAGGTCAGTAATTGCAGGGTTAGAGCCACAGGAATTCATGATTGCACTGGATCTCAAAGATGCGTACTTACACATTCCGATTTGGCCACCTCACCAGAGTTTCTTAAGGTTTGCAATAAGGCGAGACCATTACCAGTTTCAGGCTCTGCCGTTTGGCCTCTCATCAGCGCCTCGGGTATTCACCAAGGTAATGTCCGTGATGATAGCTCATCTCAGGTCCCTAGGAGTAATAATTGTTCCGTATTTGGACGATCTACTCATAAAGGCTCCGTCTCAACAATTGCTTCTCCAGCATGCTTTGCTAACGTACAATGTACTAGTTCAGCACGGTTGGATAGTCAGTTTAAAGAAATCACATCTAATTCCGTGTCAACGACTTCAATTCCTAGGGATGATTCTCGATACAGTAAATCAAAAGGTTTACCTGCCACAACAGAAAGTACAGGTCATTCGTCATCTGGTGCAATTAGTGCTCAAGCCACGCACAGTCTCAGTACATTTGTGCATTCGCCTTTTAGGCACAATGGTGGCGGCTTTCGAAGCACTTCAGTTCGGAAGATTTCACTCACGTCCGTTTCAACTGGAGGTGTTAGCGCAATGGTCGGGATCACATCTGCAGATGCACCACAGGGTGAGATTGTCGCCACAAGTCAGGGTGTCTCTTCTCTGGTGGTTAAAAATACACAATCTATCTGCAGGGAGACGATTCGGCGTCGTGAATTGGATAATTCTGTCAACAGACGCAAGTCTCAGAGGTTGGGGAGCTGTAGTTCAGAGTTATCGGCTCCAGGGCCTCTGGGCAGATCACGAAAGATCGCTATCCATAAATGTTCTGGAACTCAGGGCGATTTACAATGCTCTAAGACAAGCAGTGTACATGTTTCGTTTTCAGACTGTTCAGGTGCAGTCAGACAATGCGACGGCAGTCGCATACATAAACAAACAAGGAGGAACGAGAAGCCGCATGGCAATGCGGGAAGTAGCTCGGATCCTCAGATGGGCCGAATATCACCAGGTGATATTGTCGGCAGTGTTCATCCCGGGAGTGGACAACTGGGAGGCAGATTTTCTCAGTCGTCGGGATTTTCATCCAGGAGAGTGGGCATTAAATCCAGAAGTGTTTCAGATGTTGATCCAGAGGTGGGGTTACCCTCAGGTGGATCTGATGGCATCCCGCCACAATCATCAGGTGTCACGATATGTGTCCAGAACAAGAGATCCAAGGGCAGTGGCGGTGGATGCTCTCACAGCTGCGTGGCCGTACAGCCTCGTGTATCTGTTTCCACCGTTTCCGCTGCTCCCGCTGTTGCTAAAACGGATCAAGAGAGGGTCCGTCACAGTCATACTAATAGCGCCTCATTGGCCTCGGAGAACTTGGTTCTCGGATCTCCTCGGTTTACTCGCAGACGATCCGTGGCCACTCCCACTACGTCCGGACCTGTTACAACAAGGTCCGTTCCTTTACCCCGATTTAGCGCGGCTGCGTTTGACGGGGTGGCTGTTGAAAAGGCCATCTTGAGAAGAGAGGGCATTCCGGAGTCTGTTATACCAACCATGGTACGAGCTAGGAAGCCGGTTACGGCAGCTCATTATTACAGAATCTGGCGTACTTATATAGGTTGGTGTGAAGCTCGGAAGTTTCCGACATCATCTTTTAATTTATCCCGTCTTTTGTTATTTTTACAGATGGGGTTAGATGGAGGACTACGTCTTTCCACACTAAAGGTGCAGGTATCTGCGTTGTCAATTTACTTTCAAAGGAAATTGGCCTCGTTGCCGTCAATACATACGTTTCTACAGGGTGTAATGAGGATACAGCCTCCTTTCATTCCACCTACAGCACCATGGGACTTGAATCTGGTTTTAGATTTCTTACAGTCCGATTACTTTGAACCCTTACAACAAGTGGATATTAAATTTCTCACTTGGAAAACGATTTTTCTTTTAGCCTTAGCTTCGGCTAGGCGTGTTTCAGATCTGGGTGCCTTGTCGTGCAAGTCACCGTATTTAGTTTTTCATGATGACAGAGCGGAACTTCGGACGAATCCCGCTTTTCTACCAAAGGTAGTGTCGTCTTTTCACATCAATCAACCAATAGTAGTTCCGGTATTAACAGAGAATGCTGAAACGTTGGATGTGGTTCGCGCATTACGCGTCTATGTATCCCGAACGTCTACGGTTCGTAAGACGGATACGTTGTTTGTTCTCTATGATGCGGCTAAGAGGGGTTGGCCAGCCTCTAAGCAGACCTTATCCAGATGGATCAAACTGACCATACGTCAGGCTTACCTTCATGCTAGGTTACAGCCACCTACATCAGTAACAGCTACGTTCGCGGCATCAGCATCTAGCTTTGGCCGTTTAGTGTTACAGGTGCCAAACAGCTCTCCCGCCACGGAGGAAACTTTGGTACATCCCAAGAGTACTCCAGTGACCCCTAGTGGATGAAAAAGAAAATAGGATTTTGGTACTTACCAGGTAAATCCTTTTCTTTGAATCCATAGGGGGCACTGGACGCCCACCCAGAGCAGTTTATCTGTTTTAGGAAGTTCAGTGGTTCTTATGGTAACACACTTTCACGACTGGTTTAAATTTAACAAAGGTTAATCAGTTAGGGTGTCAACTGTTTAGTTGTCTGTTACGTTTTGTGTCAACTTTATTGTTGTCCGTGAGATTATAGGTAATTCTCCTTTTGTCAATCTCTCTATCGATCCTGTTCGGCTCAGTAAAAAACACTGAAGTGCTCGAGGATATGGAGGGGAGGAGTAGTCTCAAAAATTAATTTATTCAGTGCCTTCTTCCGGTGGAAGCCGTCCATATCCCAAGAGTACTCCAGTGCCCCCTATGGATTCAAAGAAAAGGATTTACCTGGTAAGTACCAAAATCCTATTTTTCCAGGTCTCCTCACAGGTTTGCAAGTGAAATAATTTGCTCCACCTGTAGGTCTCTTTAAATGTGTCAGTGAGTAATGAATACACCTGTGCAACTGCTAGGTGATCTGAAAAACATGAACTGTTGTGGGTACTTGAGGACCAAATTTAAGAACCACTGCTATAGGTGAATGCAGTCAGGAAGATACAAAGTAGCCTGCTTTGACTCTGAAAACAAAGCACTGACAAACAGGAAGTGCCTCTGAAGGATCTTTATACCCCTGGGTGCTCTGGGATTTGTCAGAATCATTTAACTGCTGACTGACTCCATATTGGATCCTAATCTAAAAAAGGGGAGGTAGAGGACTGCTGCGCCTCAGAGAGCTGCAGTAGGGATACCAACAGATGATCACTCAATCACCCTGGAACACAATGCACAAGAAAATAAGGGATCCCTTCTGCGCTCATCCAACAACAATAAACAGTAATGCAATAAATGATAGGTTCCCAATGGATAAGTCTATGACTAAATTATAGTCTCTTTTAGTTCTTATACAAAGCGGAAGTGCTGGATGTAGGGAGACTCAATGCATACCGTACTCACAAGGAGTCGTGGTATGTCCCGCATGTAGAGGTGTCTTAAGTCGCTTGGTTCTTCTTTACCTTCTCCGAGGTGGAAAGTTCTTATCCTCGTAGTTGGATGACCTTAAATGCAGAGATCTGACCCATCTGGCTCCGCTACCGGTTCGCCCTCCCTGCCGTCCCCGGCTGCTGCTGCTGCGGGCGGTGGCACTGACTGGACGGGTCGCTGTATCTCCGAACTTGTTTGCAGAGCTCTCATGCCAAGTTTGTTTTCACCGCCCACAGGAGACGACAGAGGAGGAGCCTGTGGGCGGTGAAAACAAACTTGGCATGAGAGCTCTGCAAACAAGTTCGGAGATACAGCGACCCGTCCAGTCAGTGCCACCGCCCGCAGCAGCAGCAGCCGGGGACGGCAGGGAGGGCGAACCGGTAGCGGAGCCAGATGGGTCAGATCTCTGCATTTAAGGTCATCCAACTACGAGGATAAGAACTTTCCACCTCGGAGAAGGTAAAGAAGAACCAAGCGACTTAAGACACCTCTACATGCGGGACATACCACGACTCCTTGTGAGTACGGTATGCATTGAGTCTCCCTACATCCAGCACTTCCGCTTTGTATAAGAACTAAAAGAGACTATAATTTAGTCATAGACTTATCCATTGGGAACCTATCATTTATTGCATTACTGTTTATTGTTGTTGGATGAGCGCAGAAGGGATCCCTTATTTTCTTGTCCATATTGGATCCTGACCAGTCAGCTGATCTGTACTGTCATGGCTACTCCCAGGGCCGGTTTTGGAGGAAGCTCTAGCATTCTGCATACTTGGGAAGGGAACTGCAGTTTCTGCAAAAGGGATTAAAAACAATACAGTCACATGAACTCTGCTGTTCAGGTCTAGCACTTCCAGCTGGATACAAACTCTGCTATAATCAGAAGTCTGCAGGCTTCACAGACATGAGAACTTACAGGTGCACGATCAGTCAGCAACCAGCAATACAGACACATGCTACAGATTGTAAGCAGATGAGATCTCTCAGGACAATCAGAAAGACTGCAGAGCAGATGGCAGAGGTAAGTCACAAAGCTAAATAGACTTGACACTTATTTGGCGTCTGACTATATTGAACCATTCTGTACATGTGTGTTTGTGTCTACAGGAGGAGATGATTAACAAACACTTTCTGCATGTAAATTGCTTAAATTTCTCTATTCATTACTTCATTATTGTAGAAGATAATGTATATACAGTATATATATATATATATATATTAGTGATGAGCGGGTTCGGTTTCTCGGAAACCGAACCCCCCCGAACTTCAGCCTTTTTACACGGGTCCGAGCCGTGCTCGGATTCTCCCGTGTGGCTCGGGTAAACCGAGCGCGCCCAAACGTCATCATCCCGCTGTCGGATTCTCGTGAGACTCGGATTCTATATAAGCAGCCGCGCGTCGCCGCCATTTTCACACGTGCATTGAGATTGATAGGGAGAGGACGTGGCTGGCGTCCTCTCCGTTATAGTAGAAAAGAGTGACTTAGTTATAATTGTGGGGAGGATTGGGGACGGGGAGCAGCTGTTAGGGAGTACAGTGCAGGGTTTTGATTATAATACCACCAGTGAGTTTAATCCGTTGTTTCTCTGCCTGAAAAAAACGCTCCACCATATCTGTGCTCAGTGTGCTGCACTGCTGCATGATATATCTGTGCTGAGTGCACTGCTCACACTGCCTAATTGTAGGGACTGGGGAGCAGTTATAGCAGGAGTACAGTGCACAGTTTTGCTGACAGTGACCACCAGTCCAGTATACGTTTGTCTGCCTGAAAAACACTCCTGTGGTGGCTTTTTTTTTCTTCATACTAGTTTAGCAGTCTGCTGACAGTGTCCACCAGGTCCGTTATTATTATACAGTATATTATATATATATAGCAGTACGGTAGGCCACGGCTGTACCTACCTCTGTGTCGTCAGTCGTCGTCCATAAGTAATATAATACTGTACTATCCATCCATCTACATTGTATACCTGTGGTGGCTTTTTTTTTCTTCATACTAGTTTAGCAGTCTGCTGACAGTGTCCACCAGGTCCGTTATTATTATACAGTATATTATATATATATATAGCAGTACGGTAGGCCACGACTGTACCTACCTCTGTGTCGTCAGTCGTCGTCCATAAGTAATATAATACTATACTATCCATCCATCTACATTGTATACCTGTGGTGGCTTTTTTTTTTCTTCATACTAGTTTAGCAGTCTGCTGACAGTGTCCACCAGGTCCGTTATTATTATACAGTATATTATATATATATATAGCAGTACGGTAGGCCACGGCTGTACCTACCTCTGTGTCGTCAGTCGTCGTCCATAAGTAATATAATACTATACTATCCATCCATCTACATTGTATACCTGTGGTGGCTTTTTTTTTCTTCATACTAGTTTAGCAGTCTGCTGACAGTGTCCACCAGGTCCGTTATTATATTATACAGTATATTATATATATATAGCAGTACGGTAGGCCATGGCTGTACCTACCTCTGTGTCGTCACTCGTCCTCCATAAGTAATATAATACTATACTATCCATCCATCTACATTGTATACCTGTGGTGGCTTTATTTTTCTTCATACTAGTTTAGCAGTCTGCTGACAGTGTCCACCAGGTCCGTAATTATATTATACAGTATATTATATATATATAGCAGTACGGTAGGCCACGGCTGTACCTACCTCTGTGTCGTCAGTCGTCGTCCATAAGTAATATAATACTGTACTATCCATCCATCTACATTGTATACCTGTGGTGGCTTTTTTTTTTCTTCATACTAGTTTAGCAGTCTGCTGACAGTGTCCACCAGGTCCTTTATTATTATACAGTATATTATATATATATATATATAGCAGTACGGTAGGCCACGACTGTACCTACCTCTGTGTCGTCAGTCGTCGTCCATAAGTAATATAATACTATACTATCCATCCATCTACATTGTATACCTGTGGTGGCTTTTTTTTTCTTCATACTAGTTTAGCAGTCTGCTGACAGTGTCCACCAGGTCCGTTATTATATTATACAGTATATTATATATATATAGCAGTACGGTAGGCCATGGCTGTACCTACCTCTGTGTCGTCACTCGTCCTCCATAAGTAATATAATACTATACTATCCATCCATCTACATTGTATACCTGTGGTGGCTTTTTTTTTCTTCATACTAGTTTAGCAGTCTGCTGACAGTGTCCACCAGGTCCGTAATTATATTATACAGTATATTATATATATATAGCAGTACGGTAGGCCACGGCTGTACCTACCTCTGTGTCGTCAGTCGTCGTCCATAAGTAATATAATACTATACTATCCATCTACATTGTATACCTGTGGCGGCTTTTTTTTTCTTCATACTAGTTTAGCAGTCTGCTGACAGTGTCCACCAGGTCCGTTATTATTATACAGTATATTATATATATATATAGCAGTACGGTAGGCCACGGCTGTACCTACCTCTGTGTCGTCAGTCGTCGTCCATAAGTAATATAATACTATACTATCCATCCATCTACATTGTATACCTGTGGTGGCTTTTAGTTGTGCGCATTAAAATATGGAGAACAAAAATGTGGAGGTTAAAAAAATAGGGAAAGATCAAGATCCACTTCCACCTCGTGCTGAAGCTGTTGCCACTAGTCATGGCCGAGACGATGAAATGCCATCAACGTAGTCTGCCAAGGCCGATGCTCAATGTCATAGTACAGAGCATGTAAAATCCAAAACACAAAAGATCAGTAAAAAAATGACCCAAAAATCAAAATTAAAAGCGTCTGAGGAGAAGCGTAAACTTGCCAATATGCCATTTACGACACGGAGTGGCAAGGAACGGCTGAGGCCCTGGCCTATGTTCATGGCTAGTGGTTCAGCTTTACATGAGGATGGAAGCACTCATCCTCTCGCTAGAAAAAAGAAAAGACTTAAGGTGGCAAAAGCACAGCAAAGAACTGTGCGTTCTTCGAAATCACAAATCCCCAAGGAGAGTCCAATTGTGTCGGTTGCGATGCCTGACCTTCCCAACACTGGACGGGAAGAGCTTGCGCCTTCCACCATTTGCACGACCCCTACAAGTGCTGGAAGGAGCACCCGCAGTCCAGTTCCTGATAGTCAAATTGAAGATGTCAGTGTTGAAGTACACCAGGATGAGGATATGGGTGTTGCTGGCGCTGGGGAGGAAATTGACAAGGAGGATTCTGATGGTGAGGTGGTTTGTTTAAGTCAGGCACCCGGGGAGACACCTGTTGTCCGTGGGACGAATATGGCCATTGACATGCCTGGTCAAAATACAAAAAAAATCAGCTCTTCGGTGTGGAATTATTTCAACACAAATGCGGACAACAGGTGTCAAGCCGTGTGTTGCCTTTGTCAAGCTGTAATAAGTAGGGGCAAGGACGTTAACCACCTCGGAACATCCTCCCTTATACGTCACCTGCAGCGCATTCATCATAAGTCAGTGACAAGTTCAAAAACTTTGGGCGACAGCAGAAGCAGTCCACTGACCAGTAAATCCCTTCCTCTTGTAACCAAGCTCCCGCAAACCACACCACCAACTCCCTCAGTGTCAATTTCCTCCTTAACCAGGAAAGCCAATAGTCCTGCAGGCCATGTCACTGGCAAGTCTGACGAGTCCTCTCCTGCCTGGGATTCCTCCGATGCATCCTTGAGTGTAACGCCTACTGCTGCTGGCGCTGCTGTTGTTGATGCTGGGAGTCGATCGGCATCCCAGAGGGGAGAGTCAGAAGACCACTTGTACTACTTCCAGTAAGCAATTGACTGTCCAACAGTCCTTTGCGAGGAAGATGAAATATCACAGCAGTCATCCTGCTGCAAAGCGGATAACTGAGGCCTTGGCAGCCTGGGCGGTGAGAAACGTGGTTCCGGTATCCATCGTTACTTCAGAGCCAACTATAGACTTGATTGAGGTACTGTGTCCCTGGTACCAAATACCATCTAGGTTCCATTTCTCTAGGCAGGCGATACCGAGAATGTACACAGACCTCAGAAAAAGAGTCACCAGTGTCCTAAAAAATGCAGTTGTACCCAATGTCCACTTAACCACGGACATGTGGACAAGTGGAGCAGGGCAGACTCAGGACTACATGACTGTGACAGCCCACTGGGTAGATGTATTGCCTCCCGCTGCAAGAACAGCAGCGGCGGCACCAGTAGCAGCATCTCGCAAACGCCAACTCGTTCCTAGGCAGGCTACGCTTTGTATCACCGCTTTCCAGAATATGCACACAGCTGAAAACCTCTTACGGCAACTGAGGAAAATCATCGCAGAATGGCTTACCTCAATTGGACTCTCCGGGGGATTTGTGCCATCGGACAACGCCAGCAATATTGTGCGTGCAAAACATCTGGGCAAATTCCAGCACGTCCCATGTTTTGCACATACCTTGAATTTGGTGGTGCAGAATTATTTAAAAAATGACAGGGGCGTGCAAGAGATGCTGTCGGTGGCCAGAAGAATTGCGGGCCACTTTCGGCGTACAGGCACCGCGTACAGAAGACTGGAGCACCACCAAAAATGCCTGAACCTGCCCTGCCATCATCTGAAGCAAGAGGTGGTAACGAGGTGGAATTCAACGCTCTATATGCTTCAGAGGATGGAGGAGCAGCAAAAGGCCATTCAAGCCTATACATCTGCCCATGATATAGGCAAAGGAGGTGGAATGCACCTATCTCAAGCGCAGTTGAGAATGATTTCAACGTTGTGCAAGGTTCTGCAACCTTTTGAACTTGCCACACGTGAAGTCAGTTCAGACACTGCCAGCCTGAGTCAGGTCATTCCCCTCATCAGGCTTTTGCAGAAGAAGCTGGAGACATTGAAGGAGGAGCTAAAACAGAGCGATTCCGCTAGGCATGTGGGACTTGTGGATGGAGCCCTTCATTCGCTTAACCAGGATTCACGGGTGGTCAATCTGTTGAAATCAGAGCACTACATTTTGGCCACCGTGCTCGATCCTAGATTTAAAACCTACCTTGTATCTCTCTTTCCGGCAGATACAAGTCTGCAGGGGTTCAAAGACCTGCTGGTGAGAAAATTGTCAAGTCAAGCGGAACGTGACCCGTCAACAGCTCCTCCTTCACATTCTCCCGCAACTGGGGGTGCGAGGAAAAGGCTACGAATTTCGAGCCCACCCGCTGGTGGTGATGCAGGGCAGTCTGGAGCGAGTGCTGACATCTTGTCCGGACTGAAGGACCTGCCAACGATTACTGACATGTCGTCTACTGTCACTGCATATGATTCTCTCACCATTGAAAGAATGGTGGAGGATTATATGAGTGACCGCATCCAAGTAGGCACGTCAGACAGTCCGTACGTATACTGGCAGGAAAAAGAGGCAATTTGGAGGCCCTTGCACAAACTGGCTTTATTCTACCTAAGTTGCCCTCCCTCCAGTGTGTACTCCGAAAGAGTGTTTAGTGCCGCCGCTCACCTTGTCAGCAATCGGCGTACGAGGTTACTTCCAGAAAATGTGGAGAAGATGATGTTCATTAAAATGAATTATAATCAATTCCTCCGTGGAGACATTCACCAGCAGCAATTGCCTCCAGAAAGTATACGGGGACCTGAGATGGTGGATTCCAGTGGGGACAAATTAATAATCTGTGAGGAGGGAGCTGTACACAGTGAAAGGGGTGATGAATCGGACGATGATGATGATGTGGACATCTTGCCTCTGTAGAGCCAGTTTGTGCAAGGAGAGATTGATTGCTTCTTTTTTGGTGGGGGCCCAAACCAACCAGTCATTTCAGTCACAGTCGTGTGGCAGACCCTGTCGCTGAAATGATGGGTTTGTTAAAGTGTGCATGTCCTGTTTATACAACATAAGGGTGGGTGGGAGGGCCCAAGGACAATTCCATCTTGCACCTCTTTTTTCTTTCATTTTTCTTTGCGTCATGTGCTGTTTGGGGAGTATTTTTTTGAAGGGTCTTGTGCTATTTGTGGAGTATTTTTTTGAAGGGCCATCCTGCGTGACACTGCAGTGCCACTCCTAGATGGGCCAGGTGTTTGTGTCGGCCACTAGGGTCGCTTAGCTTAGTCACACAGCTACCTCATTGCGCCTCTTTTTTTCTTAGCGTCATGTGCTGTTTGGGGAGTATTTTTTTGAAGGGCCATCCTGCGTGACACTGCAGTGCCACTCCTAGATGGGCCAGGTGTTTGTGTCGGCCACTTGGGTCGCTGAGCTTAGTCACACAGCTACCTCATTGCGCCTCTTTTTTTCTTTGCGTCATGTGCTGTTTGGGGAGTATTTTTTTGAAGGGCCATCCTGCATGACACTGCAGTGCCACTCCTAGATGGGCCAGGTGTTTGTGTCGGCCACTAGGGTCGCTTAGCTTAGTTACACAGCTACCTCATTGCGCCTCTTTTTTTCTTAGCGTCATGTGCTGTTTTGGGAGTATTTTTTTGAAGGGCCATCCTGCGTGACACTGCAGTGCCACTCCTAGATGGGCCAGGTGTTTGTGTCGGCCACTTGGGTCGCTTAGCTTAGTCACACAGCTACCTCATTGCGCCTCTTTTTTTCTTTGCGTCATGTGCTGTTTGGGGAGTATTTTTTTGAAGGGCCATCCTGCGTGACACTGCAGTGCCACTCCTAGATGGGCCAGGTGTTTGTGTCGGCCACTAGGGTCGCTTAGCTCAGTCACACAGCTACCTCATTGCGCCTCTTTTTTTCTTTGCGTCATGTGCTGTTTGGGGAGTATTTTTTTGAAGGGCCATCCTGCGTGACACTGCAGTGCCACTCCTAGATGGGCCAGGTGTTTGTGTCGGCCACCAGGGTCGCTTAGCTTAGTCACACAGCTACCTCATTGCGCCTCTTTTTTTCTTTGCATCATGTGCTGTTTGGGGAGTATTTATTTGAAGGGCCATCCTGTCTGACACTGCAGTGCCACTCCTAGATGGGCCAGGTGTTTGTGTCGGCCACTTGTGTCGCTTAGCTTAGTCATCCAGCGACCTTGGTGCAAATTTTAGGACTAAAAATAATATTGTGAGGTGTGAGGTGTTCAGAATAGACTGAAAATGAGTGGAAATTATGATTATTGAGGTTAATAATACTATGGGATCAAAATGACCCCCAAATTCTATGATTTAAGCTGTTTTTTTAGTTTTTTTTGAAAAAAACACCTGAATCCAAAACACACCCGAATCCGACAAAAAAAATTCGGTGAGGTTTTGCCAAAACGCGTTTGAACCCAAAACACGGCCGCGGAACCGAACCCAAAACCCGAAAAATTGCCGGTGCACATCACTAATATATATATATATATATATATATATATACACACACACACATATATATATATATATATATATACACAAATTAATTATAGTGGCAAGCATTGTGTCACTGTAAGCTTCCTGCATTGCCTCATTACCGAGGTGAAGCAGGAAGGGCCATTGACAACATGTAACGAAACCCACACAGTGAGGTTTCTCCTAATCTCAGCCGAGAAATGGACAAAATGGTGCGGCCTGGACACCCCAGCCGTGGACCGCTCCAACTTCCGACAAAAAACCCTGCCCATGGGAATCACCCAACAGGCAAAGTTCAACAGCCTGAGGAGGGATTGAGCCTCCCACAACGTCACCTTATGCTGCTCCAAGCACCGCGCTATGGAGTCCTGAAGCCTCGCAACCTTGTCCCGAGGCAGCCGGAAAAGCCCCTGCGACAGTATCAATCTCGATACCCAAAATGGACAAACAGGAGAGAGGCCCCTCTGTATTGTCCTCGGCCACAGGAACGCCAAAATACCCCAACAAGGCATGCAGCGAAAACAACAGGAAACCACAGCAACGAGAATGCATGGGCCCCATACACAAAAAGTCGTCAAGGTAATGCACAATACCGCTACCTCCGCAAGAAAACTCCACACACCAATGTAAAAAGGTGTTGAGGGATCCAGAGCCGCAACCCCAATGGTCCCCCCGCTCCCCGGATCCGCAGCAGGGACGGCCCTATCGTTGCCACCGAGCTGTGTCGGTCGGCCCCGACTGGGACCGGTGCCAGACGGCCTCTGCAGACCCGCAATCTCCTGCGATGTGCCAGTCGCACCCTCACTGCCCGGCCCCCACTGGCCCCGCCCACCTGGGGAACCGGATGGCCACAGTTCCCAGATCGCACCTCCCCTCTCTGGCCCCCGCACTGTGATGACAGAAGCATCCTGGGAGCCCCGCCCGCTGGAGCGGGTAGAGCTCCCAGGAAGCACGAGCGCCAGCCACGGGTGCGCGCGCGCACGCACGCGAAACAGGAGCAGCCTGGAAGGGGCGGGCCAATGGATGAGCCACTGGCCGCAATCCTAAACACAAGCCCCTCATCATCTGGGGACCCCGGAATGACTCTCAGCGGTGGAGGGTGCGGGGACCGTGCGCGTCCCCGAGCCACCACAGCCGGAGAGGGATTCCCGCCAGCGGGCACCCCCGCTGGCTCCCCCCCCGACCGCCCGATCTCGTCCTCCACCGCCCAGCGCCCCGTCCCTCACCAGCCACCGCTGCGCCGGGAGAATCCCCCGGCTCCTGCGGCTCAGCCAGCGCAGGAGCGGACGCACGCGCCGCCGCACGTGCCCATGGACGGGCACCCGCAGCAGCACCAGGAGACTGAGCCCCGGCTGTGAGCGCAGCGCTCAGGCCCAGGGCCCGAGACAGAGAGGGGGGAGCAGCAGCATAACGTGCAGGGGCACCAGCAGAGCGGTGGGGACGGGACATGGCGGCCAGCACGAAATAACCAGGAGGCAATGGGCAACAGAAAGGGGGACACAAGGTGGGCACAATATAAAATGCACCCAGGCCAGGCAAGTGAGTAAAAGTAATAAGGGGCAAGCAGCACAAACACAGGAGAAAGGGGGGTGAAGAGCACTCACCCCTACCACGATTACAGCAGAAGAGGCTGACCCAGCCCCTTTACCGGGCTTAAAAACCCTTTCCACCTACCCACAACGTTCACTCCTATTGGCTAACAATAAACTCCCATAATGCCTTACCGTCCTGCCCTCCAGACTAGCTGAGGTTTACCCCACTCCTCTCCTATTCTGTCAATTCGTTCTCCAAAGAAGAAAAAGAAGTGCAATGGGCCAGTGTGCGGCACAAACACCTGGCACATCTAGGAGTTGGTTGTTGTTATAGGTTGTTATACTGCAGCAGTGGACATATAGCAGCGTATATCGTCACTGAAATTACTGATGACACAGGACACTACCACTGGTCTGATGCAGCCCAACAGATTGTTATAATTGTTATACTGCAGCAGTGGATATATATAGCAGCAGCGTATATCATCACTGGAATTACTGATGACAATGGACACTACCACTGGTCTGATGCAGCCCAACAGGTTGTTATAATTGTTATACTGCAGCAGTGGATGTATATAGCAGCAGCGTATATCGTCACTGGAATTACTGATGACACAGGACACTACCACTGGTCTGTACAACACAGCACCACTTTATACAGCTACACTGGATATATGGCAGCAGAGAACACCAACACTGTGAATGGCTGGACTGATACAGCACAATACACTGACTACACTGGACTGGTCTGCACAACACAGCACCCACTTTACAGCTACACTGGATATATGGACTGGACTGAGCAGCACAACACTTGCCACCCCACTTTCCCGCCCCAATACACAGACACTGAGCACACTGAAGACACGTCCTCTCACTCTCCGAGACTGGAGTGAAAATGGCCGCAACACGCGGCTCCTTATATGGAATTCAGATACCGCCAGAATCCGACAGCGGGATGATGACGTTTTGCCGCGTTCGGGTTTCCGAACCAGGAGGGAAAATCCGAGCCGGACTCGGATCCGGGCTCGGGAGGCAAAGTTCGGTAGGATTCGGTTCTCTGAGAACCGAACACGCTCATCTCTAGTATTCATAAAAGAAAATGTCATACTTTTCTGTAGATGAATACATAGATGCAGCAGTATTTTTCAGCAGGAACCATCAGGAACTCAGTTCCTGAACTTCTCATTAAATATGACATAATCAGGAACTGGGCCAAAATTTATTTTCTATAAGAGAAGTTTTAATTTAAAGTCCATTATGAGTCTCTTCTTTTCTAAAATATATCTACAGTATATGAATCTACAGTATCTTTCTACAGTGTCTATCTATCTTTAGTATCTATCTATAGTATCTATCGATCTATAATGTGTATCTATCCATAGTATCTATTTATCTATAACTTTTTAATAGCTCCACCCCCAGACCAGCTTCAATATTTGCCATATGCCCAATTCCTAAGAGTATGTAAAATCAACAGTAGTCCACTAAAGAGAGATATACAATTGGATGAAATGGAGTCTAGATTAAGAGCTAGGGGCTACCCACGGTACCTTTTGACACAGGCCAGAGAGAAGGCAGTGAATAAAAGCAGAGCTGAAAGTCTTACATCTACAAGAGTAAAAAAGTTAGGCGAAGTGATTCCATGGGTGAGCGAGTTCAACACGCATAGCCCATATGTCCAAAAACAGGTCAAAAAATTATGGCCTTTGGTTACATCTGACCCAGACTTGCCTGTGTTTCGTCACCAGCGCATTATGCACAGTTATGTTAAGAGCCGTTGCATTAAAGATATGGTCGTTAAGACCGATATGGCCAAGTTTAGAGAGGAACCAACATTTTTTGAGGCGCAAAAATGGCTGCTTTAAGTGCACAGGCTGCACGACGTGTTCCCATATGTCTGTAGGTGACCACATCACACATCCGTGTTCAGGAAAAAAATTCCCCATTAGATGGCCTCTAACATGTACCACCAAATTCGTAGTTTATGCCATTATGTGCCCATGCAGCAGATACTACATAGGCAAAACTGAGTGTCAGTTTAAGACCAGGATGGCACAACACAGGTTGGCCATAAGAAATGCCCTTTCAGCAGGAAAGGGTGACCAACCTGTAGCCAAACACTTTGTGGAACAGAGACACACCATGGCCACTTTTAAGCACAGAATAATTGATCATGTGCCAGAATCTATGCGGGGTGAAAATAGAGGGAAGAAACTTCTACAATTAGAGTCACGGTGGATTCACAGGTTAAATACACTTAGACCTGTGGGGCTTAATGATAACCTAGGCCTCATCAATTTCATTTAAACTCTGAAGATCAGTATATGAGTTATGGAACTGATTATTAATACTAGAATCTTATAAGGGGGCAATCTTTTATGAGGGAGCAGTAGCATACTGGTATATAGCCAGGACATGGTTTAAGCATCTTATGTGCGTTTTTTTACATGAAGTTTTGATATGAATTTTTTATGTGTTTATGTCATAAATGTAGTTCACTATTATCATTTTTTTAACCTTGCAGCACATTTGTATAACACTGAATGTTTAGTCACTGCATTATATTGTTGATGCATAAGATAGCACTTTATGTGTATATTACACGCTAGAGCTGCTAGCGTGCACGGAGCTGTCTCACTGAGGGTTTGTTTACATCTATGTTGCCAGGTAGCATTGCCATGGATGCGCCTCCGGGCGCCGGCGCGTCACTTCCGCGGGGACGCCGGTGACGTCAGTCTAGATGCTGGGATGGCGCGCCCAGCGGCACACGCTTGAGGGGATGTTCCTAATGGGGGTAAGTTTTATTTAAGTTCACTGATTGTTGTTTTGCATTAATCCTGATGAAGGGGGAGACCCAGAAACGTTTATACGCACCAATACAAGGTTTACATTGTTTGAAGGCTCAGAGTGCAGCCTCTTCATTCTTTGCTGATATATATATATATATATATATATATATATATATATATATATATATATATCATATTAAATAATGCACAAATTGGATTTTCTAGAACAATTTCTCAATGCCTCTATAAGATTTGCTAGGAGTCAAAAAAAGTCTTTTTTTTAAGCCCTCTTGAAAACAATTACTAATTTACCAGAGTAAAGGGGGGTACTCACCGAGCGATCGCTGCTTAAAATCTAAGCAATCTGACTAGATTGCTTAGATTTTAAGCATGATTGCTCCATGTGTACCCCCCCCACCGTGATAGCGATGCGCAGCCCCGCGCATCGCTATCGCTGGTGCTAGATTGGCCTGTGTGCAGGCCAATCTACCAGGTCGCCCATTTCACCCGCTGGGTGAAATGAGCGCCCCCCCCCCCCGTCTCCCCCCGCACGCTCAGCACACATCGCGCTGTGCTGAGTGGGGGTAGAGATGTGTGCTGAGCGGTTCGCTCAGCACACATCTCTCCCACATCAGCCAGTGATTACTGGCCTTAAGACCATTAACAATGAGCAATTTAATTTCCTGAACGAAAGAGAATGTTTTTTATAAATTCTTGAAACAGTAATTGATTTAATGAAACTCTTTTTATTACTATCCCACTAACTAGAGCAAATTCAGTTTAAAATAATTAAAAGTACTATTTAAGAATAGGGTTTGCATTATTATAATATCCACTCTCTGAAATAAATCCTTGAAGAATTGTACAGCATTTCTTTTATGAATTCACACATGCGCAGTGTCTTTGATTTAATGAAATTATTCTAACAAGACAATATCTGTAAACAGAACACTGAACTACAGTAAGTAGAAGTTTCATGAATGCAAAGTGACTAGACAATGTCCCAGAGGTAATAATTAGATGCTAGTTGGAACAGAGAATAAAGATTTTCACAACAAGTGAAAATAAAAACAAAAAAGAATAATATGAAGAATATAAAGTTGAGCACCAAGTTTCAATTTGAAAAAAAGGGAAACTAAAACTTTCCTTATATAAAATATGTAACATAACATGCAGAACAGTGTACAACCATTGCAGAAGAGTGTTCAACCATCTTTACCAGTGGATATATGCTTTGGTTTCATATTTAGAGGTTAATTAAAAGTTGATAGCAAAGTAAAATATTAAAATGGCAAATTCTCATCTGGATATGTTGCAATACAAAGGGTGCAAATAGTAGGGGTGCAGTCCAATGCAAGAGGTGTAAAGACGCATATCCCTCCCAACTCTAATTCTCTACTCACAGTTTAAATCTGCCCCATCTGCAGTGCAACGTGTTTTCATGAGGTGCAAATTTGCTCCTATTTTTGCTTTACCCTCATTTCTGAATCAGTCCCTAAATGGAACACACTTGGCACCTTACACTTACATTTGGATGTGGTGGTTATACTGTAGTTTAGCAGAGTATCTGTTTTTCCCTCTCGACACACCAAATTTTAAATTTGCAGAGTGGAAATGGGCAAGTCCCCTGCTATTCATTTGTGTACCATCCAGACAGACAAAGTGGTAGAGCTCCATGGTGATTCGCAGAACTGTTCAGTACTGAGACTATAAGTGAGGTCCACAGAGAACAGCAAGACTATAAATGGTAAGGGCAGAGAACAGCAATCTTCAGTTGCACAGCTAAAAAATAAAATAGCAAGTGTTAGAGATGTGCGCAGACCCTCATGTTTTTGTTTTGCCAAAACCAACCTCAGTGTTTTGGTTTTGATTTTCTATTTTGACAATACCACCCTCAAGTGTTTTGGTTCAGATTTGGATTTGGTTTTGCAATTCTTGAAACTTGATTAAAACAGATAAATCCTGTCATTTGGACCTTGATTTTGTTGCTAAAGTATTATTAACATCAATAATATTAATTTCCAGTCACTTTTGAACATACGCTCCTGTGTGAAATGGCACCTGAAACCTTGAAAATCTGAATTTCAAACCAAGGAAAGCTCCGAATTGGGACTTGGTTTGACTCCCTAAATTCGGGTGAGATTGGATTTCTAAAATACCTACTGTACCCTGCACATCTCTTGTGAATATTACAAGCTTTTTATTATGTGTGACTTTTACATATTGTGCATAACAGTTCTTTGTATAAAATACATTTGTATTTGAGAGGTATTAGTTAATCTAACATTTAGCTAATGCTTTAATATTACTTATATATAAAAATGTATTATAATAAGATTTTAAACCTACCGGTAAATCTATTTCTCCTAGTCCGTAGAGGATGCTGGGGACTCCGTAAGGACCATGGGGTATAGACGGGCTCCACAGGAGATAGGGCACCTAAAAGAACTTTGACTATGGGTGTGCACTGGCTCCTCCCTCTATGCCCCTCCTCCAGACCTCAGTTAGAGAACTGTGCCCAGAGGAGATGGACAATACAAGGCAGGATTTAGCAATCCAAGGGCAAGATTCACACCAGCCCACACCAATCATACCATGTAACTTGGAACCTACATAACCAGTTAACAGTATGAACAAAAAACAACAGTAACGGTACAAGACCGATGTCAACTGTAACATAACCCTTATGTAAGCAACAACTATATACAAGTCTTGCAGAGTTTCCGCACTGGGATGGGCGCCCAGCATCCTCTACGGACTAGGAGAAAGAGATTTACCGGTAGGTTTAAAATCTTATTTTCTCTTACATCCTAGAGGATGCTGGGGACTCTGTAAGGACCATGGGGTTTATACCAAAGCATCCAATCGGGCGGGAGAGTGCGGATGACTCTGCAGCACCGACTGAGCAAACACTAGGTCCTCATCAGCCAGGGTATCAAACTTGTAGAATTTAGCAAAAGTGTTTGATCCAGACCACGACGCCGCTCGGCAAAGTTGTAAAGCCGAGACGCCTCGGGCAGCCGCCCAAGAAGAGCCCACCTTCCTAGTGGAATGGGCCTTAACCGAATTTGGTACCGGCAATCCAGCCATAGAGTGAGCCTGCTGAATCGTATTACAGATCCAGCGAGCAATAGTCTGCTTTGAAGCAGGCGCGCCAATCTTATTGGCCGCATACAGGACAAACAGAGCCTCTGTTTTCCTAATTTTAGCCGTCCTGGCTACATACATTTTTAAGGCCCTGACTGCGTCCAGGGGTCTGGAATCCTCCAGGTCACCAGTAGCCACAGGCACCACAATAGGTTGATTCATATGGAACGACGAAACCACTTTAGGCAAAAATTGCGGACGTGTCCTCAATTCAGCTCGATCCTCATGAAAAATCAAGTAGGGGCTGTTGTGTGATAGAGCCGCCAATTTTGACACTCGCCTTGCTGATGCTAAGGCCAACAACATTACCACCTTCCAGGTAAGAAATTTAAACTCAACCTTGTTAAGCGGTTCAAACCAGTGTGATTTTAGGAACTGCAACACCACGTTCAGGTCCCATGGTGCCACTGGAGGCACAAAAGGGGTCTGTATGTGCAGCACTCCCTTTACAAACGTCTGGACTTCTGGAAGAGAAGCCAATTCCTTCTGAAAGAAAATCGAGAGGGACGAAATCTGTACCTTAACCGAGCCTAATTTCAGGCCCATATCCACTCCTGTCTGTAGGAAGTGGAGAAGACGACCCAAATGAAATTCTTCCGTAGGTGCATTCTTGGTCTCACACCAAGACACATACTTTCGACAGATACGGTGATAATGTTTTATCGTCACCTCCTTCCTAGCCTTTATTAAAGTAGGGATGACCTCTTCCGGAATCCCCCTTTTTGCTAGGATTCGGCGTTCAACCGCCATGCCGTCAAACGTAACCGCGGTAAGTCTTGAAATACACAGGGCCCCTGCTGCAACAGGTCTTCCCTCAGAGGAAGAGGCCAGGGGTCTCCTGTGAGCATCTCTTGTAGATCCGAGTACCAAGCCCTTCGAGGCCAGTCTGGGACCACGTGTTTCGTCTGTACTCTTCTTCGTCTTATGATCCTCAACACTTTCGTAATGAAATGAAGAGGAGGGAACACGTAGACCGAGTTGAACATCCATGGTGTTACCAGTGCATCTACTGCTACTGCCTGAGGGTCCCGAGACCTGGCGCAATACCTTCGAAGTTTTTTGTTGAGGCGTGACGCCATCATGTCTATTTGAGGAGTTCCCCAAAGACGTGTTACGTCTGCAAAGACTTCTTGATGAAGTCCCCACTCTCCTGGATGGAGATCGTGTCTGCTGAGGAAGTCTGTTTCCCAGTTGTCCACTCCCGGAATGAAGACAGCCGACAGAGCGCTTACATGATTTTCCGCCCAGCGAAGGATCCTTGTGGCTTCCGCCATCGCGACTCTGCTTTTTGTCCCACCTTGGCGGTTCACATGAGCCACTGCTGTGACATTGTCTGATTGAATCAGAACCGGAAGGTTTCGAAGAAAACTCTCCGCTTGTCGAAGGCCGTTGTAAATTGCCCTGAGTTCCAACACATTGATGTGTAGACAGGACTCCTGGTTTGACCAAATACCCTGAAAAGTCCTTCCCTGTGTGACCGCTCCCCATCCTAGGAGGCTCACGTCTGTGGTAACCAGGATCCAGTCCTGAATCCCGAACCTGCGACCCTCCAGCAGGTGAGCACTTTGCAACCACCAAAGGAGGGACACTCTGGTTCCTGGGGACAGAGTTATTTTCCGATGTAAATGCAAATGGGACCCGGACCACTTGTCCAGAAGGTCCCATTGAAAAGTCCTTGCATGGAACCTTCCGAAGGGAATGGCCTCGTAGGCTGCCACCATTTTCCCAAGAACTCGAGTGCATTGGTGAATTGACACCCTTTTCGGTTTTAGCAGGTCTCTGACCATGTTCTGGATGTCTTGGGCTCTCTCTATTGGGAGGAAGACCTTCATTTGTTCCGTATCCAGTAACATACCTAGGAACGGTAGTTGAGTTGTCGGAATCAACTGTGACTTCGGTAGATTTAGAATCCAACCGTGTTGCTGGAGCACTCTCAGAGAGAGCGCCACACTGCTCAGCAATTTCTCTCTTGATCTCGCTTTTATCAGGAGATCGTCCAAGTATGGGATAATTGTGACCCCATGCTTGCGCAGGACCACCATAATTTCCGCCATTATCTTGGTGAAAATCCTCGGGGTCGTGGAAAGTCCAAACGGCAACGTCTGAAATTTGTAATGACAATCCTGTACAGCGAATCTCAGGTATTCCTGATGAGGGGCATATATGGGGACATGAAGGTACGCATCCTTTATGTCCAGAGACACCATAAACTCCCCCTCCTCCATGTTGGCTATTATCGCCCTGAGTGATTCCATTTTGAATTTGAATCTTTTAATGTACAGGTTTAGGGATTTCAGATTCAAAAACGGTCTGACCGAACCGTCCGGTTTCGGGACCACAAATAGGGTTGAGTAGTAACCTCTTCCCTGCTGGTGCAGGGGAACCTTGATTATCACTTGCTGTATACACAGCGTTTGAATTGCAGCTAACACTACATCCCTGTCCGATGTGGAAGCTGGTAGGGCCGATTTGAAAAATCGGTGCGGGGGCACCTCCTCGAATTCCAATTTGTAACCCTGGGAAACTATTTCCAACACCCTGGGATTCAGGTCCGAACTGACCCAGGCCTGACTGAAAAGTCGAAGTCGTGCCCCCACCGGTGTGAACTCCCTCAGGGGAGCCCCAGCGTCATGCTGTGGGTTATGGTGCAGCCGGGGAGGACTTTTGTTCCTGGGCACGTGCCAAAGCAGGTGCTCTCTTGCCTCTGCCCTTACCTCTGGCGAGGAAAGAGGATCCCTGACCTCTTTTGGACTTGTGCGACTGAAAGGACTGCATCTGATAGGGTGTTACTTTCTTTTGCTGTTGGGGAATATATGGTAAAAAATTTGATTTACCTGCTGTAGCTGTGGAAACCAGGTCCGTCAGCCCATCCCCAAACAATACATCCCCCTTATAGGGTAGTACTTCCATATGTTTCTTGGAATCCGCATCACCCGTCCATTGGCGAGTCCATAAGGATCTTCTAGCTGAGATAGACATGGCATTGGCCCTAGAAGCTAGCAATCCAATGTCCCTTTGAGCATCCCTAATAAATAAGACTGCATCTTTTATATGGCCTAGAGTTAGGAATATAGTATCCTTATCCATAGTATCAAATTGATCTGTCAGCTCATCTGTCCAAGCGGCAATTGCGCTACACACCCATGCCGACGCAATCGTCGGTATTAGCACAGCACCCGTATGAGAATAAATACCCTTTAAGGTTTCTTGCCTGCGATCTGCTGGGTCTTTAAGGGCCGCTGTGTCAAGAGACGGTAGCGCCACTTTCTTGGATAAGCGCGTCAGGGCCTTGTCCACAGTGGGGGGTAATTACCAAATCTCCCTGTCCTGCTTAGGGAAAAGGTATGCCATAAAAATTCTTTTGGGGATCTGCGGTCTCTTATCCGGAGTCTCCCAAGCTTTTCCAAAGAACTTATTTAATTCATGAGATTTGGGAAAATGTATAATCTGTTTCTTTTCCTTAAACATGTGTACCCTTGTGTAGGGGACTGAGGGTTCATCCACAATATGCAACACGTCCCTTATTGCTACAATCATACACTGAATAGTTTTAGTCACCTTAGGGTGCAATTTTACTTCGTCATAGTCGACACTGGAATCAGAATCCGTGTCGGTAGTAGTGTCTTGTGTTAAGGGACGCTTTTGAGACCCCGACGGGCCCTGTGAGTCGGTCCAATCTGAGGATTGACCGCCTGATGTCCCCCCTAAACCAGCCTTATCAAGCCTTTTATGTAAAGATGCCACACTTGCATGCAACGTATGCCACATGTCCATCCAATCTGGAGTCGGCACAACCGACGGGGACACACCACTCATTTGCTCCACCTCCTCCTTGGAGAAGCCTTCCGCCTCAGACATGTCGACACACACGTACCGACACCCCCCACACACAGGGAGTTACCTATAAGGGGACAAAACCCCAACCAGGCCCTTAGGAGAGACAGAGAGATAGAGTATGACAGCACACACCCAGCGCTTAAAAACACTGGAATATATGACCAGATAGCGCTATTATATGTTTATAATTGTAATCTCCACACACTGCGTCGCCAAAGTGCCCCCCTCCTCCTTTTTCCAACCTGTGAAGCTCAGCAGGGGAGTGAAGAGGGAGCCAGCGTTTTCTCATGCAGCCTCTGTGGAGAAAATGGCGCTGGTTAGTGCTGAGGATCAAGCCCCGCCCACCCGACGGCGGGCTTCGGTCCCTTCATCATATACTAATAAAATGGCGGGGGTCCGCGGATTTACTGTCCCACAGCCTAATCCATCGTATTTATGGCCAAATCGAGGTTTATTGCTGCCCAGGGCGCCCCCCCTGCGCCCTGCACCCTTCAGTGCCTGCTTTGTGTGTGTGACTGGGAGCAATGGCGCGCAGCTTACCGCTGCGCACTTACCTCATGAAGATCTGATGTCTTCTGCCGCCTGAAGTATTTTCCTCAATACTTACCTGGCTTCTATCTTCGGCATCTGTGAGGAGGACGGCGGCGCGGCTCCGGGACGAACCCCAGGTGAGACCTGTGTTCCGACTCCCTCTGGAGCTAATGGTGTCCAGTAGCCTAGAAGCAGTGCCCAACTTTACAAGCCAGCTCTGCTTCTCTCTCCTCGGTCCCACGAAGCAGGGAGCCTGTTGCCAACAGGACTCCCTGAAAATAAAAAACCTAACAAAATTATTTTTCCACAGAAAACTCTGGAGAGCTCTCTGCAGTGCACCCATCTCCTCTGGGCACAAGATCTAACTGAGGTCTGAAGGAGGGGCATAGAGGGAGGAGCCAGTGCACACCCAGAGTCAAAGTTCTTTTTAGGTGCCCTATCTCCTGCGGAGCCCGTCTATTCCCCATGGTCCTTACGGAGTCCCCAGCATCCTCTAGGACGTAAGAGAAATATAATTAACCAATATCCATTTAAGCACCAATTGTCCTAATTAAACTGCTGTTCTCTCTAACTTTAAAGCTGCTTCTGTATGTTATAAAGGTGATGCCTTCTAAAAGATATGAAACATTACATCACTAACAAAAGGAATCAAAACAAACTGTGTATGCAGAACTGCAAACAAACCAACTGTTTTACTGAGCTGGAATCTAAGCAACCCTGTTACTAACCAAACACCACTGCCCCACTTTGCTACTATTCAATGCAGACAGCATTGTACTAAAAAGTATAATTTATAAATCTGTATTTCTGAGCAGCACATTGTCCTACTTCTAACAGATATTACCTTGGCTTTATGATTGGAAGAGGAGAGGCTAAGAGCAATGTTCTTCACAGATGCTCAATCTACTTGGCTCAGTCAGGCTGGTGTAGCTATCAGATACTCACCATACTGCAAAAGTAATTTACTCCTGAGAGGATAGGCGAGACACAGCCAGAATTGGACTAGCCCACAGGGGGACAAATAAACCCCTGATGAGCCCCAGTACCTGGGGGCCCACCACCTCCTCTAGGGATCAGGTTCCAGACTGTGCACCTGAATTATACATGATACATATGTTACCTTATACTGCAAAGGACTATAGTGTAAACATTACCATGATGCACTAGCAGTATTTATTATATATATTTCTGCAGCTGGGTGCACTGGGATTCCACAGGGAATAACATTGGGGTGTAGAGTTGGATCTTGATCCGAGGCACCAACAGGCTAAAGCTTTGACTGTTCCCAAGATGCACTGCACCGCCTCCTCTATATCCTCGCCTCCAGGCAGCTAACAGGGAGGGCTGCGTTAGGCAGCTCTGAAAAGAGCTTTTCTGAGAAGAAATAAGACTTCAAGGGCCGCAGCACAGGCACTAGATGCTATATGTCATACTGACATATCATGCTGTGGCTCTATCACCTCCTCCAGCAGCTCTGTATACTCCCGCACCCTGGTTGCTGGGTACTTACAGCGGAGGCGCTCCGGTCTCATGAAACACACATCACCGCTGCTGCTCTCCTTGATCTCGTGGCCGCACTTACAGGAAGGAGGTAAGGGGGTCCCCCAGGTGGGACCCGCCGAAATCGTGATCCGGACACGGTCCCAGGAGATGGACTGTACCGCTGTCATGGACACTGTGGCCATGCAGGGACCTCACTATATCCACCAGGGCAAGGAGCACAGGTCGGATTTACTAAAATCTGTTTATTACAGGCTCCATAGTACCCGGTGGTGAAGCCCAGCAGAGGGGATAAGGCGCTTAACTGTAGCCCCTCCCCCAGCCCCAGGCGCCATCTACAATAGATGTTCCCGCCCTGTCAGTGTTTGGGCGCCATTACACAGAGCTGCGCTGATTCTTGGACTGCTGGGCACTGTCTCCTCTGTAAAGCCGCCTGCCTCATCAGCGCTGTGCATTTACAGGACACGGAAGTACTCTACATGTCATTTAAACAGTGTTAGTTAAGAACAAGTGCATAACTACAGTAATATTTAGTACAAGTATTCTGTGATATACATCCTGTGTTTACTGTGCATTTTTATGTCTGTACATATTGTTATGTAGTATTACTAGTCCAGTGCAGTCTTATTGTTGTGTGTAATAATTTCTGCATTGTACACGTGACTGTGTGTGCCTATAGCTGCCGTGTGGCTTCCATTCCGTGTATCACGTCTTGCTATCACTATATTCTGTACCCTGAGGGGGCTAAGTGCATCAGGGTCATATATATATATATATATATATATATATAGTGTTTCACATGATATACTGTTTTTTTGTATTTTTCTCTGTGTATTTCAGTCACCATATATCACTTAAATCCTCTGTTTGTGTTCTGCATTGGCCGTCACACTCCACAGGGTTGTTTTTTCAGGTACTGTGTCTGGCTATATTGTACTGTTACACCCTAAGGCTACATTTCCATATAATGTTTGCTACAAAGGTCGGGATATCCGTGGTTGATCCTGCATCATGCAGTGCTGATGCAGCATCGGTGGCACACCAAGACCCACCTTGGGCTGCTTTTTTCTAATTTACTGACTATGCTAGTAACGAGACTTATGCCCCTTGTTGGACCTCCTGTGCCATTACAGCCACATATTGTCCCTGTAGTTAATCCGCCATGGGCGGATACTCTGTCTACTCAGTTACAGCAATTAAATCAGTCTTTGGTTAAAACAGGGATGGGGAAACCTGCGGCCCTCCAGCTGTTGCTGAACTACACATACCAGCATGCCTTGCAACAGTTTTGCAATTTGGCCACGCTAAAACTGTTGCAGGGCATGCTGGGATGTGTAGTTCAACAACAGCTGGAGAGCCGAAGGTTCCCCATCCCTGGGTTAAACAAAAACCTAACCCTCGCCCTCCTAGGACCAAGGCGTCATCTAAGCTGGCCATTTCTTCCTCACAATCCACTCATGTTTCGAATACTTCATCTGATGAAGATGGGGTATATACTAGTGATGAGCGGGTTCGGTTTCTCGGAAACCGAACCCCCCGAACTGCACCTTTTTTACACGGGTCCGAGGCAGGTTAGAACCTTCCCGCCTTGCTCGGCTAACCCGAGCGCGCCCGAACGTCATCATCCCGCTGTCGGATTCTCGCGAGATTCGGATTCTATATAAGCAGCCGCGCGTCGCCGCCATTTTCACTCGTGCATTGGAGATGATAGGGAGAGGACGTGGCTGGCGTCCTCTCCGTTTATTGTAGAAGTTGATTGGTTTATTGCTTAATTGTGGGGAGGATTGGGGAGCAGCTGTTAGGAGGAGTACAGTGCAGAGTTTTGCTGATAAGTGACCACCAGTTTTTATTCGTTCTCTGCCTGAAAAAAACGCTCCATACCATATCTGTGCTCAGTGTGCTGCATAATATATCTGTGCTGAGTGCTCACACTGCTTAATTGTGGGGACTGGGGAGCAGCTATAGCTGGAGTACAGTGCAGAGTTTTGCTGACAGTGACCACCAGTATACGTTGTCTGCCTGAAAAACACTCCATATCTGTGCTCAGTGTGCTGCTTTATTGTGGGGACTGGGGACCACCAGTATAATTAATATTATATAGGAGGAGTACAGTGCAGAGTGCACTGCTGTACCTACCTCTGTGTCATCATCCATTAAGTATACTATCCATTTACATTCTATACCTGTGGTGCATTTTAGTTTTGCAGTTTGCGGACAGTGTCCACCAGTATACTATATATACTTAAAGCAGTACGGTAGGCCACTGCTGTACCTACCTCTGTGTCGTCATCCATTAAGTATACTATCCATCTACATTCTATACCTGTGGTGCATTTTAGTTTTGCAGTTTGCTGACAGTGTCCACCAGTATACTATATATAGCAGTACGGTAGGCCACTGCTGTACCTACCTCTGTGTCGTCACTCGTCATCCATTAAGTATACTATCTATCTACATTCTATACCTGTGGTGCATTTTAGTTTTGCAGTTTGCTGACACAGTGTCCACCAGTATACTATATATAGCAGTACGGTAGGCCACTGCTGTACCTACCTCTGTGTCGACACTCGTCGTCCATTAAGTATACTATCCATCTACATTCTATACCTGTGGTGCATTTTAGTTTTGCAGTTTGCTGACAGTGTCCACCAGTATACTATATATACTTATAGCAGTACGATAGGCCACTGCTGTACCTACCTCTGTGTCGTCATCCATTAAGTATACTATCCATCTACATTCTATACCTGTGGTGCATTTTAGTTTTGCAGTTTGCTGACAGTGTCCACCAGTATTATATATATAGCAGTACGGTAGGCCACTGCTGTACCTACCTCTGTGTCGTCACTCATCATCCATTAAGTATACTATCTATCTACATTCTATACCTGTGGTGCATTTTAGTTTTGCAAATTGCTGACACAGTGTCCACCAGTATACTAGATATAGCAGTACGGTAGGCCACTGCTGTACCTACCTGTGTCGTCACTCGTCATCCATTAAGTATACTATCCATCTACATTCTATACCTGTGGTGCATGTTTATTTTGCAGTTTGCTGACAGTGTCCACCAGTATACTATATATAGCAGTACGGTAGGCCACTGCTGTACCTACCTCTGTGTCATCACTCGTCATCCATTAAGTGTCCACCAGTATACTATATATACTTATAGCAGTACGGTAGGCCACTGCTGTACCTACCTCTGTGTCATCATCCATTAAGTATACTATCCATCTACATTCTATACCTGTGGTGCATTTTAGTTTTGCGCAGTAAATATAGTAGTAGGCCATTGCTATTGATACTAGCATATAATTCCACACATTAAAAAATGGAGAACAAAAATGTGGAGGTTAAAGGGAAAGATCAAGATCCACTTCCACCTCGTGCTGAAGCTGCTGCCACTAGTCATGGCCGAGATGATGAAATGCCATCAACGTCGTCTGCCAAGGCCGATGCCCAATGTCCTAGTAGAGAGCATGTAAAATCCAAAAAAATAAAGCTCAGTAAAATGACCCAAAAATCTAAATCAAAATCGTCTGAGGAGAAGCGTAAACTTGCCAATGTGCCATTTACGACACGGAGTGGCAAGGAACGGCTGAGGGCCTGGCCTATGTTCATGGCTAGTGGTTCAGCTTCACATGAAGATGGAAGCACTCATCCTCCCGCTAGAAAACTTAAGAGTTAAGATGGCAAAAGCACAGCAAAGAACTGTGCGTTCTTCTAAATCACAAATCCCCAAGGAGAGTCCAATTGTGTCGGTTGCGATGCCTGACCTTCCCTACACTGGACGGGAAGAGGTGGCGCATTCCACCATTTGCACGCCCCCTGCAAGTGCTGGAAGGAGCACCAGCAGACCAGTTCCTGATAGTCAAATTGAAGACGTCACTGTTGAAGTACACCAGGATGAGGATATGGGTGTTGCTGGCGCTGGGGAGGAAATTGACAAGGAGGATTCTGATGGTGAGGTGGTTTGTTTAAGTCAGGCACCCGGGGAGACACCTGTTGTCCGTGGGAGGAATTGTTAGGGTCTCCTGCTCTGTGCTGCCACGTCGTCATGGCAACCGGGAGACAAGTGCTAGCGGAGTAACCTGAGCGTAGCTGATACTCCGGTTCGGGTCTTTTGCTGTGCAGTGGTTACAGGCTCTGTGCACGGCAGGGGATCCGGTGCTGGTTTTTGTGCTCACAGTCTGTGAGTTCTGAGTGGGGCGTGGACAGCACCTGCTATATAAACCCTCTTCTCAGGTTAGGCAGATGCTGCTGAATCTTTGTTGGTTAGTCAGTTCCTGAAAGCTAGCTAGTACTGTGTAAACGTTGTATTTGTTTGTTGCTTACTGCAAATAGGCCTTGGGATTTGGTATTACACTCTGCCAATCCAGACCTAGCAGTAAGACTGGAGTCAGTCGTTTAACCTGCTGGGGTTCTTTTGCTACTCTGTGAACCTAGCAAGTTTGCGGCTGTATTCTCAGACTTGCCTGCCAAAATCCTTTCTCACTGTGCAAGGTGTTCAGGTGTCAGTTTAGTGGCAGTAAGCTGAACCAGTGCACTGCAAGTGAGGACTAGGATTGTGGAGACTCTCCTTGTGTCTATTATTCCATCTCTGACCAAGGAGTTTACTGCCACACCTGTTGGTAACCCTTTAGGGTTTTGCTGTTGCCCTTAGCAACAGCATGTCGGGTTCTCCACGTATTAAATCACAACATCTCGCTTCTTTCCATCTGAGCATTCCTAATACTAGGGAGACACCCAGTTTCTTAGCCTTTGGGCTTCTCTGTTCACTTTGTGTTTATTTTGTTACCCTATCACCTTCTATGTATGTAATGTCATATTCCCCAGTCTGTCTGTGAGTTCATTTGTTTTGCATCCCTCTCCGTTCAGACACCAGTACATTCCTGCTGGCACTGGTGTGCATAACAGGAATATGGCCATTGACATGCCTGGTCAAAATACAAAAAAAATCAGCTCTTCGGTGTGGAATTATTTTAACACAAATGTGGACAACAGGTGTCAAGCTGTAATAAGTAGGGGTAAGGACGTTAACCACCTCGGAACATCCTAACTTATACGTCACCTGCAGCGCATTCATCATAAGTCAGTGACAAGTTCAAAAACTTTGGGTGACAGCGGAAGCAGTCCACTGACCACTAAATCCCTTCCTCTTATAACCAAGCTCCTGCAAACCACACCACCAACTCCCTCAGTGTCAATTTCCTCCTTACCCAGGAAAGCCAATAGTCCTGCAGGCCATGTCACTGTCAAGTCTGACGAGTCCTCTCCTGCCTGGGATTCCTCCGATGCATCCTTGAGTGTAACGCCTACTGCTGCTGGCGCTGCTGTTGTTGCTGCTGGGAGTCGATCGTCATCCAAGAGGGGAAGTCGGAAGACCACTTGTACTACTTCCAGTAAGCAATTGACTGTCCAACAGTCCTTTGCGAGGAAGATGAAATATCACAGCAGTCATCCTGCTGCAAAGCAGATAACTCAGGCATTGGCAGCCTGGGTGGTGAGAAACGTGGTTCCGGTATCCATCGTTAATTCAGAGGCAACTCTAGACTTGATTGTGGTACTGTGTCCCCGGTACCAAATACCATCTAGGTTCCATTTCTCTAGGCAGGCGATACCGAAAATGTACACAGACCTCAGAAAAAGACTCACCAGTGTCCTAAAAAATGCAGTTGTACCCAATGTCCACTTAACCACGGACATGTGGACAAGTGGAGCAGGGCAGACTCAGGACTATATGACTGTGACAGCCCACTGGGTAGATGTATTGCCTCCCGCAGCAAGAACAGCAGCGGCGGCACCAGCAGCAGCATCTCACAAACGCCAACTCGTTCCTAGGCAGGCTACGCTTTGTATCACCGCTTTCCAGAATAGGCACACAGCTGACAACCTCTTACGGCAACTGAGGAAGATCATCGCAGAATGGCTTACCCCAATTGGACTCTCCTGGGGATTTGTGACATTGGACAACGCCAGCAATATTGCGCGTGCATTACATCTGGGCAAATTCCAGCACGTCCCATGTTTTGCACATACATTGAATTTGGTGGTGCAGAATTATTTAAAAAACGACAGGGGCGTGCAAGAGATACTGTCGGTGGCCCGAAGAATTGCGGGCTACTTTCGGCATTCAGGCACCGCGTACAGAAGACTGGAGCACCACCAAACATTCCTGAACCTGCCCTGCCATCATCTGAAGCAAGAGGTGGTAACGAGGTGGAATTCAACCCTCTATATGCTTCAGAGGATGGAGGAGCAGCAAAAGGCCATTCAAGCCTATACATCTGCCCACGATATAGGCAAAGGAGGGGGAATGCACCTGACTCAAGCGCAGTGGAGAATGATTTCAACGTTGTGCAAGGTTCTGCAACCCTTTGAACTTGCCACACGTGAAGTCAGTTCAGACACTGCCAGCCTGAGTCAGGTCATTCCCCTCATCAGGCTTTTGCAGAAGAAGCTGGAGAGATTGAAGGAGGAGCTAAAACAGAGCGATTCCGCTAGGCATGTGGGACTTGTGGATGGAGCCCTTAATTCGCTTAACCAGGATTCACGGGTGATCTATCTGTTGAAATCAGAGCACTACATTTTGGCCACCGTGCTCGATCCTAGATTTAAAACCTACGTTGTATCTCTCTTTCCGGCAGACACAAGTCTGCAGAGGTTCAAAGACCTGCTGGTGAGAAAATTGTCAAGTCAAGTGGAACGTGACCCGTCAACATCTCCTCCTTCACATTCTCCCGCAAATGGGGGTGCGAGGAAAAGGCTAAGAATTCCTAGCCCACCCGCTGGCGGTGATGCAGGGCAGTCTGGAGCGAGTGCTGACATCTGGTCCGGACTGAAGGACCTGCCAATGATTACTGACATGTCGTCTACTGTCACTGCATATGATTCTCTCACCATGGAAAGAATGGTGGAGGATTATATGAGTGACCACATCCAAGTAGGCACGTCAGACAGTCCCGTACGTATACTGGCAGGAAAAAGAGGCAATTTGGAGGCCCTTGCACAAACTGGCTTTATTCTACCTAAGTTGCCCTCCCTTCAGTGTGTACTCCGAAAGAGTGTTTAGTGCAGCCGCTCACCTTGTCAGCAATCGGCGTACGAGGTTACTTCCAGAAAATGTGGAGAAGATGATGTTCATCAAAATGAATTATAATCAATTCCTCCTTGGAGACATTCACCAGCAGCAATTGCCTCCAGAAAGTACACGGGGACCTGAGATGGTGGATTCCAGTGGGGACGAATTAATAATCTGTGAGGAGGGGGATGTACACAGTGAAAGGGGTGAGGAATCGGAGGATGATGATGAGGTGGACATCTTGCCTCTGTAGAGCCAGTTTGTGCAAGGAGAGAGTGAGTGCTTCTTTTTTGGTGGGGGCACAAACCAACCAGTCATTTCAGTCACAGTCGTGTGGAAGGCCCTGTCGCTGAAATGATGGGTTCGTTAAAGTGTGCATGTCCTGTTTATACAACATAAGGGTGGGTGGGAGGGCCCAAGGACAATTCCATCTTGCACCTCTTTTTTCTTTCATTTTTCTTTGCATCATGTGCTGTTTGGGGACAATTTTTTGGAATTGCCATCCTGTCTTGATTGACACTGCAGTGCCACTCCTAGATGGGCCAGGTGTTTGTGTCGGCCACTTGTGTCGCTTAGCTTAGTCACACAGCCACCTTGGTGCACCTCTTTTTTTCTTTGCATCATGTGCTGTTTGGGGACAATTTTTTGGAAGTGCCATCCTGCCTGACACTGCAGTGCCACTCCTAGATGGGCCAGGTGTTTGTGTCGGCCACTTGTGTCGCTTAGCTTAGTCACACAGCCACCTTGGTGCGCCTCTTTTTTTCTTTGCATAATGTGCTGTTTGGGGACAATTTTTTGGAAGTGCCATCCTGTCTTGATTGACACTGCAATGCCACTCCTAGATGGGCCAGGTGTTTGTGTCGGCCACTTGTGTCGCTTAGCTTAGTCAAACAGCCACCTTGGTGCGCCTCTTTTTTTCTTTGCATCATGTGCTGTTTGGGGACTATTTTTTAAATCGGCCATCCTGTCTGACACTGCAGTGCCACTCCTAGATGGGCCAGGTGTTTGTGTCGGCCACTTGGGTCGCTTAGCTTAGTCATCCAGCGACCTTGGTGCAAATTGTAGGACTAAAAATAATATTGTGAGGTGTTCAGAATAGACTGGAAATGAGTGGAAATTATGGTAATTGAGGTTAATAATACTATGGGATCAAAATGACCCCCGAATTCTATGATTTAAGCTGTTTTTTAGGGGTTTTTGAAAAAAAACACCCGAATCCAAAACACACCCGAATCCGACAAAAAATTTTCGGTGACGTTTTGCCAAAACGCGTCCGAATCCAAAACACGGCCGCGGAACCGAATCCAAAACCAAAACACGAAACACAAAAAATGTCCGGTGCACATCACTAGTATATACTGACCCATCAGACACTGATGCAGGTGCTTCAGATGAGGAATCTGCATAGTAGGTTGATGTTCCTGACCAATTGGAGGCAATCAAACTGATTCTTCAAATTGGGGATGAAACCAATCCTCCAGATACGTCTAAGAAACCTGATAAGTTTAAACGTCAGAAGGTCACTAAATTAGTTTTGCCACATTCTGGCCAATTGGTTGACATACGTCAGGAATCCTGGGAGTCTCCAGGGAAGAAATTCATCCTGTCTAAAAAGATGCTAGATCATTATCCCTTCTCTGCAGAGTTAAGTAAGAATTGGGAAACACCACCACCACCGGTGGACTCACATGTAGCTCATCTTGTCGTGTCTTCTTCTCTGCCTGTCACTACCATCACCTCTCTGAAAGAACCAACGGATAAGCGCGTGGAGGGTTGCTTGAAGTCTATGTACACTCTTGCAGGTGCTGTACATAGACCCACTATAGCTACTTCTTGGGCTGCAAAATGTATTGAAGCCTGGGTTCAAGCTGTTGAGGCAGAGCTACCTCTGAAATTTTCTGATAATGCCAGACAGTGTCTTTTAAATATTACCAAAACTTCTCATTACATTAAGGCGGTGGCCTCTGATGCTGGTGTTCTGGTGGTCAAAGTCTCTACTACGTCCATTCTGGCTCACTGGATTCTGTGGTCACGGTCTTGGTCGGTAGACCTGGACTCTAAAAAGACCTTGGACATTATCCCTTTTAAGGGAGACATCCTATCCGGGGAAGATTTGAACAAGATTGTTGCTGATTTAGCTTCTGCTAAAAATGCATCTCTACCAAGTACTAATCCTTCAGCTCCAAAGGCTAAAAGTACCTCTTTTTGTTCCTTTCGACCTCCAAGTAAAGCAAAGGGTCAGGTTTACCCGAAACAGGCTCACACTTCCAAAACCTGTAAGCCCAAACCTAAACGTGCTTGGGTGGGAGGCCGACTTCTGTGGTTCACCCAGGTATGGTTACAGACCACTTCGGATGCCTGGGTGAGGGAAGTCGTCACTTGTGGATATGCCATCTCTTTCAATACACCCTCAGAGGTTTTGCTCAATGGTTATCCCTTCGGTTCCGTTAAAGGGAAAAACTCTACGTTTGGTGGTTCAATCACTCCTGGACACAGGAGTGATAGTGCCGGTGCCTCTGTCTCAGAGGGGCAGGGGGTACTATTCAACACTGTTCCTAGTCCCGAAGCCGAATGGATCCTACCGGCCCATTCTCAACCTCAAATCTTTGAACAAATTTGTGAAGTTATCCAAATTCTGTATGGAAACTCTTTGCTCTATTGTTCTGGTTTTGGAGCCTAAGGATTATATGGTATCCCTGGACATATAGGATGCTTACCCACACATACCGATTGCTGTATCGCATCATCAGTATCTGTGGTATGCTATTGGCAACCTACATTATCAATTCCAAGCCTACAGCTCCTCAGATCTTCATTAAGTTCATAGCAGTCATGACGACCATTCTCAGTCGGCAAGGTATCAGAATCCTGCTATATCTGGATGACTTGCTGATCCTGGCGAACTCCCCAGAAGTTCTTACCCGTCATCTGGAACTGACAGTCCAATTCCTACAAGCACACGGGTGGCTCATCAATTGGAAGAAATCCTCACTGGTCCCTGCTCAGAGCATGGTGCACCTGGGGGCATTACTGGACACACACAACCAATGTTTGTTCTGGTCTCCAGAGAAGGTACTGAAGCTTCAGGACAGGATAACATGCTTCCTCTCTCGCCCACGAGTGTCAATACACTCAGCGATGCAAGTACTAGGCCTCATGGTGTTGGCTTTCGACATGGTAGAATACATTCATTTCACTCTCGCCCTCTGCAGAAGCTAATACTTGCCAGGTGGGATGGCCTGCCTCACCGGATCAGATCTAACGTGTTGAACTTGACTCCAGAGGTTCGTCTGTCACTGAGCTGGTGGCTAGAGGACCAACAATTGAGCAGGGGTCGTCCCTACTGGATCTCCATCTGGGTCCTCCTAACAACGGATGCCAGTCTGCAGGGTTGGGGTGCGGTGCTGGAGCAAAACTCTCTTCAGGGTCGGTGGACCAGGGAGGAATCTCTCCTCCCGATAAATTTTCTAGAGTTGCAGGCAGTGTTCAGTGCTTTGAAACTTGCACTGCCTCTGGTAAAGAACAGGCCTGTTCAAGTACAGTTAAACAATGCCACCACGGTGGCATACATAAATCATCAAGGCAGCATGCGAAGCCACATGGCAATGTTGGAAGTGTCAAAGATTCTTCAATGGGCGGAACGCCATCTGCCAGCCATATCGGCAGTGTTCATTCCGGGGCTCCTCAACTGGGAAACAGACTTCCTCAGTCATCAGGACATACACACCAGAGAGTGGAGCCTTCATCCAGAAGTTTTTCAACTCCTAGTGGACAAGTGGGGCCTACCAGATGTAGACCTGATGGCATCTTGACACAATCACAAGGTTCCGGTCTTCGGAGCAAGGACAAGGAATCCTCAAGCAGCGTTCGTGGACGCACTGGCAATTCCATGGAACTTTCAGTTGCCGTATGTGTTCCCTCCGTTGTCACTCCTGCCCAGGATTTTAAGGAAGTTCAAGCAAGAAGGAGGAATACTACTTCTAATCACTCCAGCGTGACCTAGACGGCATTGGTTCTCAGACCTGCAGGGTCTCTCAATAGAGCGTCCTCTTCTGCTTCCGCAACTCCCAGACCTCCTCGTTCAGGGTCCTTGTGTCTACCAGTATCTGGCCCGACTGGCTTTGACGACGTGGCTCTTGAAGCTTCACTCCTGAGGGCCAAAGGATTTTCTGAGGCGGTCATTCAAACTATGTTGAAAGCCCGTAAACTAGCTTTGGCTCGGATTTATTATAGGGTCTGGAGTTCTTACTTCACCTGGTGTGCGGCTAAGAATTACGATGTATACAAGTTCAGTACTGCCAAACTTTTGGCTTTTCTGCAACAGCACCTGGACTTAGACCTTCGTCTGTCCTCCCTCAAGGTTCATATATCTGCCTTGTCGGTGTGGTTTCAGAGAAATATTATATCTCTTCCTGACGTTCACACTTTCACTCAGGGTGTTTTACGGATTCAGCCTCCCTATGTCCCTCCTGTGGCTCCACTGGATTTGTCTGTTGTTCTGAATGCCCTGCAAGAGTCTCCATTTGAGGTCTGTGGACCTTAAATGGCTTAAGCTTAAGGTCTTATTTTTGCTGGCTATTGCCTTTGCTCGATGGATTTCAGACTTGGGTGCCTTATTATGTCGGTCACCTTTTCTGATTTTTCACCGTGACCGTGCGGTTCTTAGAACTTGCCCTGGATATCTACCTAAGGTGGTGTCATCTTTCCACCTTAATCAAGAGATTGTGGTTCAGGCCTTTATCTCTCCTGGTTTGTCCTCCAAAGAGCGGTCTTTGGATGTGATACAGGCTCTCCGTATCTATGTGAAGAGAACCACCTCCCTTAGGAGATCTGATTCTCTTTTTGTCATTTTTGGTTTTCACAAACGTGGCTGGCCTGCAAATAAGCAGACCTTAGCCAGATGGATTAGAATGGTGATTGCACAGGCTTATGCGCAGGCTGAATTTCCAGCTCCTATCAAGGCCCATTCTATTTGGTCTGTTGGAGCTTCTTAGACGGCCTGCCGTGGCGCGTCCCTAGAACAATTGTGCAAGGCGGCTACATGGTCCTCAGTGAACATGTTCATAAGGTTCTATGCCTTTGATACCTCCACCTCCCAGGATGCCTCCTTTGGACACCGGGATCTTGTACCCGCTACAGTGCATCACCTCCCATGAGGAACTGCTTTAGGACATCCCCGATGTTATTCCCTGTGGAATCCCAGTGTTCCCCGCTGCCGAAAAGGAGATTTATGGTAAGACTTACCTTTGTTAAATCTCTTTCTGCGAGGTACACTGGATTCCACAGGGCACCCATCCTGACGCACTTAGCTTCTTTGGGTTTGTATAGCATTAGCCACTGGTACCTTCTCCTGTCGTGAGAATGTGGTTCTAAATGGCTAACATCTACCATCTCTTTTACCTGCTACTGCATTGGACTGGTTAACAAAACTGAGCTCCATTGCCTGGAGGTGGGGATATAGAGGAGGCGGTGCAGTGCATCTTGGGAACAGTCAAAGCTTTAGACTGTTGGTGCCTCGGATCAAGATCCAACTCTACACCCCGATGTTGTTCCCTGTGGAATCCAGTGTACCTCGCAGAAAAAGATTTAACCATGGGAAGTCTTACCATAAAACTCCTTATTTATCAAACATGGGCCCCTACCACTTCATTCCCCAGGCAGGCCCTTTATTCCCTAGTCCAACAGTAGACACAGCTGATGTCAGTTGTTTTGAAAGGAAGAAATGTGAGGGATAAAGTCAAAGTCAATAAACAGGAAAAACATAAAAAAAACCTCTGAGCGGCATCAGCAAGGGTACAAAACTCCAACCTTGTGGAAAGATTGGTAGGAGTGAGAATGAGGTGCACAACGTAAAATTCTACTGTATGTTCAGTAGCTTTCATCTACTTTGATATATTCATTTTATATATTAATGTGCAACAGTTTCTTATAAAGCTCAGAATACTGTATTTTGTTGCACTTTATAATTGGAATAACAGTAATAGAACAAAACTGGGAAATAACAGACAGAAAGACAGAGTTAGAAAGGTCCTGCTCGCAAGCTTACAATCTGTAGGGAAATAGGAATTAATGCACAAGGAGTGATGTGGTTGTGAGATGGATATCTTAATAAGAATAGAGGGGTCATGCTTAAAGATATTTTTAAACAATATACTTATTTTTCAGAAGATAAATAGATTGGCAACGATTCCTAACGCAATTGTGGTTAAAGCTGCACTGTGTTGGTAATAGGGATGTGCACCTAAAATTTTTCGGGTTTTGTGTTTTGGTTTTGGGTTCGGTTCCGTGGCCGTGTTTTGGGTTCGAACGCGTTTTGGCAAAATCTCACCGAATTTTTTTTGTCGGATTCGGGTGTGTTTTGGATTCGGGTGTTTTTTACAAAAAACCCTAAAAAACAGCTTAAATCAAAGAATTTGGGGGTCATTTTGATCCCATAGTATTATTAACCCCAATAACCATAATTTCCACTCATTTTCAGTCTATTCTAAACACCTCACAATATTATTTTTAGTCCTAAAATTTGCACCGAGGTCGCTGGATGGCTAAGCTAAGCGACACAAGTGGCCGACACAAACACCTGGCCCATCTAGGAGTGGCACTGCAGTGTCAGGCAGGATGGCCCTTCCAAAAACTACTCCCCAAACAGCACATGACGCAAAGAAAAAAAGAGGCGCAATGAGGTAGCTGTGTGAGTAAGCTAAGCGACCCAAGTGGCCGACACAAACACCTGGCCCATCTAGGAGTGGCACTGCAGTGTCAGGCAGGATGGCCCTTCCAAAAAATACTCCCCAAACAGCACATGACGCAAAGAAGAAAGAAAAGAGGCGCAAGGAGGTAGCTGTGTGAGTAAGATAAGCGACCCAAGTGGCCGACACAAACACCTGGCCCATCTAGGAGTGGCACTGCAGTGTCAGGCAGGATGGCCCTTCCAAAAAATACTCCCCAAACAGCACATGACGCAAAGAAGAAAAAAAAGAGGCGCAATGAGGTAGCTGTGTGAGTAAGATAAGCGACCCAAGTGGCCGATACAAACACCTGGCCCATCTAGGAGTGGCACTGCAGTGTCAGGCACGATGGCCCTTCTAAAAAATACTCCCCAAACAGCACATGACGCAAAGAAAAATGAAAGAAAAAAGAGGTGCAAAATGGATTGTCCTTGGGCCCTCCCACCCACCCTTATGTTGTATAAACAGGACATGCACACTTTAACCAACCCATCATTTCAGCGACAGGGTCTGCCACACGACTGTGACTGAAATGACTGGTTGGTTTGGGCCCCCACCAAAAAAGAAGCAATCAATCTCTCCTTGCACAAACTGGCTCTACAGAGGCAAGATGTCCACCTCATCATCATCGTCCGATTCATCACCCCTTTCACTGTGTACATCCCCCTCCTCACAGATTATTAATTCGTCCCCACTGGAATCCACCATCTCAGATCCCCGTGTACTTTCTGGAGGCAATTGCTGCTGGTGAATGTCTCCATGGAGTAATTGATTATAATTCATTTTAATGAACATCATCTTCTCCACATTTTCTGGAAGTAACCTCGTACGCCGATTGCTGACAAGGTAAGCGGCGGCACTAAACACTCTTTCGGAGTACACACTGGAGGGAGGGCAACTTAGGTAGAATAAAGCCAGTTTGTGCAAGGGCCTCCAAATTGCCTCTTTTCCCTGCCAGTATACGTACGGACTGTCTGACGTGCCTACTTGGATGCGGTCACTCATATAATCCTCCACCATTCTTTCAATGGTGAGAGAATCATATGCAGTGACAGTAGACGACATGTCAGTAATCGTTGGCAGGTCCTTCAGTCCGGACCAGATGTCAGCATCAGCAGTCGCTCCAGACTGCCCTGCATCACCGCCAGCGGGTGGGCTCGGAATTCGTAGCCTTTTCCTCGCACCCCCAGTTGCAGGAGAATGTGAAGGAAGAGATGTTGACAGGTCGCGTACCGCTTGACTTGACAATTTTCTCACCAGCAGTTCTTTGAACCCCTGCAGACTTGTGTCTGCCGGAAAGAGAGGTCCAACGTAGGTTTTAAATCTAGGATCGAGCACGATGGCCAAAATGTAGTGCTCTGATTTCAACAGATTGACCACACGTGAATCCTGGTTAAGCGAATGAAGGGCTCCATCCACAAGTGACGCAAAGAAGAAAAAAAAGAGGCGCAATGAGGTAGCTGTGTGAGTAAGATAAGCGACCCAAGTGGCCGACACAAACACCTGGCCCATCTAGGAGTGGCACTGCAGTGTCAGGCAGGATGGCCCTTCTAAAAAATACTCCCCAAACAGCACATGACGCAAAGAAAAATGAAAAAAAAAAGAGGTGCAAGATGGAATTGTCCTTGGGCCCTCCCACCCACCCTTATGTTGTATAAACAGGACATGCACACTTTAACCAACCCATCATTTCAGCGACAGGGTCTGCCACACAACTGTGACTGAAATGACTGGTTGGTTTGGGCCCCCACCAAAAAAGAAGCAATCAATCTCTCCTTGCACAAACTGGCTCTACAGAGGCAAGATGTCCACCTCATCATCATCGTCCGATTCATCACCCCTTTCACTGTGTACATCCCCCTCCTCACAGTTTATTAATTCGTCCCCACTGGAATCCACCATCTCAGATCCCCGTGTACTTTCTGAAGGCAATTGCTGCTGGTGAATGTCTCCATGGAGTAATTGATTATAATTCATTTTAATGAACATCATCTTCTCCACATTTTCTGGAAGTAACCTCGTACGCCGATTGCTGACAAGGTGAGCGGCGGCACTAAACACTCTTTCGGAGTACACACTGGAGGGAGGGCAACTTAGGTAGAATAAAGCCAGTTTGTGCAAGGGCCTCCAAATTGCCTCTTTTCCCTGCCAGTATACGTACGGACTGTCTGACGTGCCTACTTGGATGCGGTCACTCATATAATCCTCCACCATTCTTTCAATGGTGAGAGAATCATATGCAGTGACAGTAGACGACATGTCAGTAATCGTTGGCAGGTCCTTCAGTCCGGACCAGATGTCAGCATCAGCAGTCGCTCCAGACTGCCCCGCATCACCGCCAGCGGGTGGGCTCGGAATTCGAAGCCTTTTCCTCGCACCCCCAGTTGCGGGAGAATGTGAAGGAGGAGATGTTGACAGGTCGCGTTCCGCTTGACTTGACAATTTTCTCACCAGCAGTTCTTTGAACCCCTGCAGACTTGTGTCTGCCGGAAAAAGAGATCCAACGTAGGTTTTAAATCTAGGATCGAGTACGGTGGCCAAAATGTAGTGCTCTGATTTCAACAGATTGACCACACGTGAATCCTGGTTAAGCGAATGAAGGGCTCCATCCACAAGTCCCACATGCCTAGCGGAATCGCTCTGTTTTAGCTCCTCCTTCAATGCCTCCAGCTTCTTCTGCAAAAGCCTGATGAGGGGAATGACCTGACTCAGGCTGGCAGTGTCTGAACTGACTTCGCGTGTGGCAAGTTCAAAGGGCAGCAGAATCTTGCACAACATTGAAATCATTCTCCACTGCGCTTGAGACAGGTGCATTCCACCTCCTTTGCCTATATCGTGGCCAGATGTATAGGCTTGAATGGCCTTTTGCTGCTCCTCCATCCTCTGAAGCATATAGAGGGTTGAATTCCACCTCGTTACCACCTCTTGCTTCAGATGATGGCAGGGCAGGTTCAGGTTTTTTTGGTGGTGCTCCAGTCTTCTGTACGCGGTACCTGCACGCCGAAAGTGGCCCGCAATTCTTCTGGCCACCGACAGCATCTCTTGCACGCCCCTGTCGTTTTTTAAATAATTCTGCACCACCAAATTCAAGGTATGTGCAAAACATGGGACGTGCTGGAATTTGCCCAGATGTAATGCGCGCACAATATTGCTGGCATTGTCCGATGTGACAAATCCCCAGGAGAGTCCAATTGGGGTAAGCCATTCTGCGATGATCTTCCTTAGTTGCCGTAAGAGGTTTTCAGCTGTGTGCGTATTCTGGAAAGCGGTGATACAAAGCGTAGCCTGCTTAGGAACGAGTTGGCGTTTGCGAGATCCTGCTTTTGGTGCCGCCACTGCTGTTCTTGCAGCGGGAGGCAATACATCTACCCAGTGGGCTGTCACAGTCATGTAGTCCTGAGTCTGCCCTGCTCCACTTGTCCACATGTCCGTGGTTAAGTGGACATTGGGTACAACTGCATTTTTTAGGACACTGGTGAGTCTTTTTTTGACGTCCGTGTACATTCTCGGTATCGCCTGCCTAGAGAAGTGGAACCTAGATGGTATTTGGTAACGGGGGCACACTGCCTCAATAAATTGTCTAGTTCCCTGTGAACTAATGGCGGATACCGGACGCACGTTTAACACCAACATAGTTGTCAAGGCCTCAGTTATCCGCTTTGCAGCAGGATGACTGCTGTGATATTTCATCTTCCTCGTAAAGGACTGTTGGACAGTCAATTGCTTACTGGAAGTAGTACAAGTGGTCTTCCGACTTCCCCTCTGGGATGACGATCGACTCCCAGCAGCAACAACAGCAGCGCCAGCAGCAGTAGGCATTACACTCAAGGATGCATCGGAGGAATCCCAGGCAGGAGAGGACTCGTCAGACTTGCCAGTGACATGGCCTGCAGGACTATTGGCTTTCCTGGGTAAGGAGGAAATTGACACTGAGGGAGTTGGTGGTGTGGTTTGCGCGAGCTTGGTTACAAGAGGAAGGGATTTACTGGTCAGTGGACTGCTTCCGCTGTCGCCCAAAGTTTTTGAACTTGTCACTGACTTATTATGAATGCGCTGCAGGTGACGTATAAGGAAGGATGTTCCGAGGTGGTTAACGTCCTTACCCCTACTTATTACAGCTTGACAAAGGCAACACACGGCTTGACACCTGTTGTCCGCATTTCTGTTGAAATACTTCCACACTGAAGAGCTGATTTTTTTGGTATTTTCACCAGGCATGTCAATGGCCATATTCGTCCCACGGACAACAGGTGTCTCCCCGGGTGCCTGACTTAAACAAACCACCTCACCATCAGAATCCTCCTTGTCAATTTCCTCCCCAGCCCAAGCAACACCCATATCCTCATCCTGGTGTACTTCAACACTGACATCCTCAATTTCACTATCAGGAACTGGACTGTGGGTGCTCCTTTCAACATTTGCAGGGGGCGTGCAAGTGGTGGAAGGCGCAAGCTCTTCCAGTCCAGTGTTGGGAAGGTCAGGCATCGCAACCGACACAATTGGACTCTCCTTTGGGATTTGGGATTTCGAAGAACGCACAGTTCTTTGCTGTGCTTTTGCCGCAAGTCTTTTCTTTTTTCTAGCGAGAGGATGAGTGCTTCCATCCTCATGTGAAGCTGAACCACTAGCCATGAACATAGGCCAGGGCCTCAGCCGTTCCTTGCCACTCCGTGTCATAAATGGCATATTGGCAAGTTTACGCTTCTCCTCAGACGCTTTTAATTTTGATTTTTGGGTCATTTTTTTACTGATCTTTTGTGTTTTGGATTTTACATGCTCTGTACTATGACATTGGGCATCGGCCTTGGCAGACGACGTTGATGGCATTTCATCATCTCGGCCATGACTAGTGGCAGCAGCTTCAGCACGAGGTGGAAGTGGATCTTGATCTTTCCCTATTTTTTTAACCTCCACATTTTTGTTCTCCATATTTTGCGCACAACTAAAAGCCACCACAGGTATACAATATAGATGGATGGATAGTATAGTATTACTTATACTTATGGACGACGAGTGACGACACAGAGGTAGGTACAGCCGTGGCCTACCGTACTGCTGCTTAGTGCTTATATATATGATATACTGTATAACGGACCAGGTGGACACTGTCAGCAGACTGCTAAACAAACTAGTATGAAGAAAGAAAAAAAAAACACCACAGGTATACAATGTAGATGGATGGATAGTATAGTATTACTTATACTTATGGACGACGAGTGCACTGACGACACAGAGGTAGGTACAGCCGTGGCCTACCGTACTGCTGCTTAGTGCTTATATATATGATATTATACTGTATAACGGACCTGGTGGACAGTGTCAGCAGACTGCTAAACTAGTATGAAGAAAGAAAAAAAAAACACCACAGGTATACAATGTAGATGGATGGATAGTAAAGTATTACTTATACTTATGGACGACGAGTGACGACACAGAGGTAGGTACAGCCGTGGCCTACCGTACTGCTGCTTAGTGCTTAATTATATATATAATATACTGTATAACGGACCTGGTGGACACTGTCAGCAGACTGCTAAACAAACTAGCATGAAGAAAGAAAAAAAAAACACCACAGTGTTTTTCAGGCAGACAAACGTATATTGGACTGGTGGTCCCTGTCAGCAAAACTGTGCACTGTACTCCTGCTATAACTGCTCCCCAGTCCCCACAATTAGGCAGTGTGAGCAGTGCACTCAGCACAGATATATCATGCAGCAGTGCAGCACACTGAGTGAGCACAGATATGGTGGAGCGTTTTTTTTCAGGCAGAGAAACAACAGATTAAACTCAAAACCCTGCACTGTACTCCCTAACAGCTGCTCCCCGTCCCCAATCCTCCCCACAATTAAAACTAAGTCACTCAGTTTTTGTTTTTTTCTAATACAACGGAGAGGACGCCAGCCACGTCCTCTCCCTATCAATCTTAATGCACGTGTGAAAAATGGCGGCGACGCGCGGCTCCTTATATAGAATCCGAGTCTCGCGAGAATCCGACAGCGGGATGACGACGTTCGGGCGCGCTCGGGTTAACCGAGCAAGGCGGGAGGATCCGAGTCGCTCGGACCCGTGTAAAAAAAAGGTGAAGTTCGGGCGGGTTCGGATTCCGAGGAACCGAACCCGCTCATCACTAGTTGGTATTGGTAATAATCATTTTGGACAGTTTTGTTTAAGGCCTTGCATGATAGAACAGTAATTTATAATGCAGTTATTTTAGTACGACATCAATACATCCAAGACCCTAGGTGGATACAATCACACTGCTAAAATATCAGACTCCAAACTCCTTTAGTCATTGTGATAATATTACCTAAATTTGCTCTCACAAATCTTGCAATGAATGTTTGCCTATTTTTAAATCCAATAGCAAAAAAACAAACATTTTTTTTAATTAAAACAACCATCATTAAAATAAGCTAACTTCAAACTACCACATACATTTTTTGTCTGGGTAAACATTTTGCCACTGAAGTGCGAACACAAGCTTTAAAGTAAGGTCATTTTTGGCTTGTGGCAACAATATTATGAAAAGAAGGCATTTTTCAATGGCTGTTATAAAGCATATTGAGCCAGAACCCCGTGTTTCGGTGTGTTTGTAAAGGTTTTGCTGGTGATGTCAGAATTTTTTTTTATCTGGATTGCTACAGACCAATATTTGTTTTGCAAATTAAGCTGAAATTTATCAAAAAGTCTGTCACATCAGCAGGTTTAGACTTTGAGCTGAAGATGGGTCTCTCTGTAGCCTAGTTACTTAGATGACTTGCCACTCCCACATTTTTTATTTATTTATGTATTAAGGTGTGTGAGCGCAGCTCTCCTGTGTTTTATGTATTTAAGCAATGTGGTCACAAGGCATAACCATACCTTGTAAATGATTGCCCTTTTAAAAAAAGTCTGTGTTTGTCCAGCATCCCACACATTAGGCAAATTCAGACTCCATTATATCCCACCCAATGTCTCACAACAGACAGTTTTCATACATCCCCTCAACTGGCTGATATATTGCTGACCCATTGGACTGACACTTATGGGACCCCGAGGATGACCAAAAAAGATGTCCACGAAGCTATGAAGAAGAAGAAAAATGCAAAAGGGAGCAGTGGTGGAACTTGTGAGTGGTGGGCCCAGGTGCAAAAAATAAGATTTTACTCACCGGTAAATCTATTTCTCGTAGTCCGTAGTGGATGCTGGGGACTCCGTAAGGACCATGGGGAATAGACGGGCTCCGCAGGAGACTGGGCACTCTAAAAAAGAATTAGTACTAATGGTGAGCACTGGCTCCTCCCTCTATGCCCCTCCTCCAGACCTCAGTTAAGGAAACTGTGCCCGGAAGAGCTGACATTACAAGGAAAGGATTTTGGAATGCAGGGTAAGACTCATACCAGCCACACCAATCACACCGTACAACTTGTGACAACACATCCAGTTAACAGTATGAACAACAAACGAGCATCACTCAACGGATGCCACATAACATAACCCTTTATTAAGCAATAACTATATACATGTATTGCAGAAAGTCTGCACTTGGGACAGGCGCCCAGCATCCACTACGGACTACGAGAAATTGCTTTACCGGTGAGTAAAATCTTATTTTCTCTAACGTCCTAGTGGATGCTGGGGACTCCGTAAGGACCATGGGGATTATACCAAAGCTCCCAAACGGGCGGGAGAGTGCGGATGACTCTGCAGCACCGAATGGGCAAACACAAGGTCCTCCTCAGCCAGGGTATCAAACTTGTAGAATTTTGCAAAGGTGTTTGAACCCGACCAAGTAGCAGCTCGGCAAAGCTGTAATGCCGAGACTCCTCGGGCAGCCGCCCAAGAAGAGCCCACTTTCCTTGTGGAATGGGCTTTTACTGATTTTGGATGCGGCAAGCCAGCCGCAGAATGAGCCTGCTGGATCGTGTTACAAATCCAGCGAGCAATAGTCTGCTTTGAAGCAGGAGCACCCAGCTTGTTGGATGCATATAGGATAAACAGCGAGTCAGTTTTTCTGACTCCAGCCGTTCTGGCTACATAAATCTTCAAAGCCCTGACTACATCAAGCAACTTGGAATCCTCCAAGTCACGAGTAGCCGCAGGCACCACAATAGGTTGGTTCAAATGAAAGGATGACACCACCTACGGCAGAAACTGCGGGCGAGTCCGTAATTCTGCCCTGTCCATATGGAAAACCAGATAGGGGCTTTTACATGACAAAGCCGTCAATTCTGACACACGCCTAGCCGAAGCTAAGGCCAATAGCATGACCACTTTCCACGTGAGATACTTTAGCTCCACGGTCTTAAGTGGCTCAAACCAATGGGATTTCAGAAAACCCAACACCATGTTGAGATCCCAAGGTGCCACTGGTGGCACAAAAGGGGGCTGAATGGATAGGGCTGAAATCTGGACCTTTATGGACCCCAATTTTAAGCCCATAGTCACTCCTGACTGTAGGAAGTGCAGGAACCGGCCCAGCTGGAATTCCTCTGTAGGGGCCTTCCTGGCCTCACACCAAGCAACATATTTTTGCCATATACGGTGATAGTGCTTTGCTGTCACATCCTTCCTAGCCTTTATTAGCGTAGGAATAACTTCATCCGGAATGCCTTTTCCCGCTAGGATCTGGCGTTCAACCGAGCTGCCATCAAACGCAGCCGCGGTAAGTCTTGGAACAGACAGGGTCCCTGTTGCAACAGGTCCTGTCTGAGAGGCAGAGGCCATGGGTCCTCTGTGAGCATTTCTTGCAGTTCCGGGTACCAAGTCCTTCTTGGCCAATCCGGAACAATGAGTATTGTTCTCACTCCTCTTTTTCTTACGATTCTCAGCACCTTGGGTATGAGAGGAAGAGGAGGAAACACATAGACCGACTGGAACACCCACGGTGTTACTAGTGCATCCACAGCTATCGCCTGAGGGTCCCTTGACTTAGCGCAATACCTTTTTAGCTTTTTGTTGAGGCGGGACGCCATCATGTCCACCTGTGGCAGTTCCTATCGATTTGCAATCTGCGTGAAGACTTCTTGATGAAGTCCCCACTCTCCCGGGTGGAGGTCGTGCCTGCTGAGGAAGTCTGCTTCCCATTTGTCCACTCCCGGAATGAACACTGCTGACAGTGCTTGCACGTGATTCTCAGCCCAACGAATAATCCTGGTGGCTCCCGCCATTGCCACCCTGCTTCTTGTGCCGCCCTGGCGGTTTACATGGGCCACTGCGGTGATGTTGTCTGACTGAATCAGCACCGGTTGGTTTCGAAGCAGAGGCTCTGCTTGACTCAGGGCGTTGTATATGGCCCTTAGTTCCAGGATATTGATGTGCAGACAAGCCTCCTGACTTGACCACAGCCCTTGGAAGTTTCTTCCTAGAGTGACTGCCCCCCATCCTAGGAGGCTTGCATCCATGGTCACCAGGACCCAGTCCTGTATGCCGAACCTGCGGCCCTCGAGAGGGTGAGCACTCTGCAGCCGCCACTTGTCCAACAGATCCCACTGAAAGATCCTCGCATGGAACCTGCCGAAGAGAATGGCTTCGTATGACGCCACCATCTTTCCCAGGACTCGCGTGCAGTGATGCACCAACACCTGTTTTGGTTTTAAGAGGTCTCTGACCAGAGTCACGAGCTCCTGAGTCTTCTTCGCCGGGAGAAACACCTTCTTCTGGTCTGTGTCCAGAATCATGCCAAGGAATGGCAGACGCGTCGTAGGAATCAGCTGCGACTTTGGAATATTCAGAATCCAGCCGTGCTGTTGCAACACTTCCTGAGAGTGTGCTACGCTAATCAGCAACTGCTCCCTGGACCTCGCCTTTATGAGGAGATCGTCCAAGTATGGGATAATTGTAACTCCTTGCTTTCATAGGAGCACCATCATTTCCGCCATTACCTTGGTAAATATTCTCGGTGCCGTGGACAGGCCAAACGGCAACGTCTGGAATTGGTAATGACAGTCCTGTACCACAAACCTGAGGTACTCCTGATGAGGTGGATAAATGGGGACATGCAAGTAAGCATCCTTGATGTCCAGAGACACCATAAAATCCCACTCTTCCAGGCTTGCAATGACCACTCTGAGCGATTCCATTTTGAACTTGAATTTCTTCAGATAAATGTTCAGGGATTTCAAATTCAAAATGGGTCTGACCGAACTGTCCGGTTTCGGTACCACAAACATTGTGGAATTGTAACCCCTTCCCTGTTGAAGGAGGGGAACCTTTACCACCACCTGCTGGAGATATAACTTGTGAATTGCCGCTAACTCTACCTCCCTTTCCCTGGGGGAAACTGGCAGGGCTTGTTTTAGGTAACGGTGAGGGGGCATCACTTCGAATTCCAGCTTGTATCCCTGAGACACAATCTGTATAGCCCAGGGATCCACCTGTGAACGAACCCACTGGTGGCTGAAATTTCGGAGACGCGCCCCCACCGCTCCCGGCTCCACCTGTGGAGCCCCAGCGTCATGCGGTGGATTTAGTGGAAGCCGGGGAGGACTTCTGTTCCTGGGAACTAGCAGTATGGTGCAGCTTCTTTCCTCTACCCCTGCCTCTGGCAAGAAAGGATGCACCTCTGACTTTCTTGCTTTTTTGTGAACGAAAGGACTGCATTTGGTAATATGGTGCTTTCTTAGGCTGTGAGGGAATATATGGCAAAAAATTTGACTTCCCAGCCGTAGCTGTGGAAACTAGGTTAGAGAGACCGTCCCCAAACAATTCCTCACCCTTATAAGGTAAAACCTCCATGTGTTTTTTTGAGTTGGCATCACCTGTCCATTGCCGAGTCCACAGGACCCTTCTGGCAGAAATCGACATTGCGTTTATTCTAGAACCCAGTAGGCAAATGTCCCTCTGGGCATCCCTCATATATAGGACAGCGTCTTTGATATGCCCCAGGGTCAGTAAAATAGTCTCCCTGTCCAGGGTATCTATTTCTTCAGACAGAGTATCTGTCCATGCTGCTACAGCACTATACATCCAGGCCGAAGCAATTGCTGGCCTCAGTAGAGTACTGGAATGTGCATAAACAGACTTCAGGATACCTTCCTGCTTCCTATCCGCAGGATCCTTTAGGACGGCCGTATCCTGTGACGGCAGGGCCACCTTCTTGGATTAGCGCGTCAACGCTTTGTCTACCCCAGGGGAGGATTCCCAGCGTAGCCTGTCCGTTGGCGGGAAAGGATACGCCATAAGTAATCTTTTGGAAATCAGCACTTTCCTATCAGGAGAATCCCACACTTTTTCACATAATTCATTTAATTCATGTGAAGGGGGAAAAGTCACCTCTTGCTTTTTCTCCCCAAACATATAAACCCTCTTGTCAGGGACAGGGTTTTCTTCTGATATATGCAACACATCCTTCATTGCTATAATCATGTAGCGAATGGCTTTAGCCATTTTAGGCTGCAATTTTGCCTCATCGCCATCGACACTGGAGTCAGAATCCGTGTCGATATCTGTGTCAACAATTTGGGATAGTGGGCGCTTTTGAGACCCTGCCGGCCTCTGAGCTGTAGGATCAGGCATGGGTTGAGACCCTGACTGTCCCAAGTCTTCAGCTTTATCCAACCTTTTATGCAAGGAGTTTACATTATCATTTAACACCTTCCACATATCCATCCAATCAGGTGTCGGCGCCATCGGCGGAGACACCACATTCATCTGCACCTGTTCTGCCTCCACGTAGCCTTCCTCGTCAAACATGTCTACACAATCATACCGACACACCGCACACACACAGGGGATGCTCTAATTGAGGACAGGACCCCCACAAGGCCTTTTGGGGAGACAGAGAGAGAGAGTATGCCAGCACACACGCCAGCGCTATATAACCCAGGGATTACACAGTAACTTAGTGTTTACCCAGTAGCTGCTGTATAACCGATTTATGCGCCTAAATTTATGTGCCCCCCCTTTCTTTTTACCCTCTTTCTACCTGGAGACTGCAGGGGAGAGCCTGGGGAGCTTCCTCTCAGCGGAGCTGTGGAGAGAAAATGGCGCTGGTGAGTGCTGAGGAAGAAGCCCCGCCCCCTCAGCGGCGGGCTTTTGTCCCGCTTTCTGTGTAAAAATAATGGCGGGGGCTCATACATATATACAGTGCCCAGCTGTATATATGTGACTTTTGCCAAGAGGTATCACAATTGCTGCCCAGGGCGCCCCCCCTGCGCCCTGCGCCCTACAGTGACCGGAGTGTGTGGGTAGTGTAAGAGCAATGGCGCACAGCTGCAGTGCTGTGCGCTACCTCATGTGAAGACAGGAGTCTTCTGCCGCCGATTTCGATGTCTTCTTGCTTCTGCCGGCTTCTATCTTCTGGCTCTGCGAGGGGGACGGCGGCGCGGCTCCGGGAACGGACGACCAAGGTTAAGATCCTGTGTTCGAACCCTCTGGAGCTAATGGTGTCCAGTAGCCTAAGAAGTGCAACCTAGCCGCAGTTAGTAGGTTTGCTTCTCTCCCCTCAGTCCCACGTAGCAGAGAGTCTGTTGCCAGCAGAAGCTCTCTGAAAATAAAAAAACCTAACTAAAATACTTTCTTATCAGCAAGCTCAGGAGAGCTCACTAAAAGCACCCAGCTCTGTCCGGGCACAGATTCTAACTGAGGTCTGGAGGAGGGGCATAGAGGGAGGAGCCAGTGCACACCATTAGTACTAATTCTTTCTTAGAGTGCCCAGTCTCCTGCGGAGCCCGTCTATTCCCCATGGTCCTTACGGAGTCCCCAGCATCCACTAGGACGTTAGAGAAATATAATTTGGGCTCCCTCCCTCCATCCCAATCCAAGTTCACAGTATGCCACATTTCAGTGGGTGACAGGGAGAAGCAGAGCGTGACAGCATAAGGCAGGGGTGACAATGGAATGCAAGGGGTGGCAGAAGGTAACAGGTGGAGGCAGTGGGTGACAGGGAAAGACAGTGGGTGACAGGGGAACAAACACAATGTCCTATGCAGAGAACAGGGGGCATGTACTTTGGTGGGGGCAAAACACAGTGGCCTTTGCTCTGTCTGTGACAAAGGCCCCTACCCCGTTTGCTTTCCATAGTTTGGCACTCTGACAGGCAGACTCTGACAGTGCCAGTTACACCGGGTGTGAGCTACCTTAAATTCACAGACAGCAGGGAATCAGAAAGAAAAAAAGTACAGCTGTCTGTTAATTAAAGGCAAAATTATCTGCTTCAGACAGGGGATAACTTATTGATGGTCTTAGCAGCAGTGAGACCCTTAGTCCTCATGGGCCCGGTGCACTGCACCTGCTGCACCAATGGCAGTCCCACCTCTGAAAGGAAGATATTGTAGATTTTAAAAGAGGAAAAGTGTGTGTGATGAGGTAGAGAGACATAAAAGATGTCTCAACATGGAATTTGTAGAAAGTGAAAGGTGCTACACAATCAAAGTCAAACCGTAGGTGGTTGTTGTTAATAGTATGAGAATGGGTGGGGTAGATCATGCAGACCTGCACATTACTAATTATCCAACAAGTTATAAAAGGGGTAAGAAATTTTACATAAAAGTATTGACCTACCTATTAGACCAAGCAATTTGAAATGCTAACAGTACATCCTGTAAAAAAAAATGAAGGTGGGAAATCTCACCTGCAATTTACACAGGAGCAGTTGGTGTAATATAGCATCACCACACATCACAGCCCTGCACAGCAAAACGCGGTCAGCTAGAACCTAGCCCGAACCCCTTATCGCTAACAAAAGGGCACTTTCCAGAGTTTGTCACTGCTACAGAAAAGAGAGACAATCGAGCCAGAAAATGTGCTGCTTGCAGCTGTAAAAGATATGAGAGTGGCAAAAAAAAAAAAGGCAACAAGACACGGTTGTACTGCAGAGAGTGTAAAGTCAGACTGTTATCTGTGCCTTGTTTCAAAGTCTATCATACTGAAAAAAAATTCAGATGCTCCATTAAATTACTATTCTAATATGCCATTACATTTAAATAACTGTTAAATAATACTTATAGAAGTCCTAAACAGTTTCAAAATATTTAAAGTTCAAGTTCATGCATTAGAAAAAAACAAACTATTTTTATGTTCCAAAAAAGAGAATATATATATAAATATATATATATATATTTTTTTTTTTTATAAAATTGTGTTGGATCAGTTTTAGCTAGATGTTCTTGACCTAATTCAATCATAAAAAGCGACACGTTTGGAAATAATATTAGCCAGTTAAGTGGTTAACAGATTAAATATTTTTTTCCTAACACAGAAAATAGTTTCAACAAGATACAGTATTTTGTTGGTATAGAAATCACTAATTTAATTTAAAAGGGGTTATCGTGTTCCAGAGCACAATACGTTTACATGTAGCTTGAACAATATAGTGTATTGTACATTACATACTACAAATTCAGTATGACCATTTAAATATATTTAAAAGTTTGAAAATTAAGTCCAACTTACTAAAGGATTTTCTGTTAAGCAGCCAAATAATTAACCTTAGTTCAATTCACTTGGCAGTTACTTGATAAAGAACCAAATGTAATATAATATCCCAGCAACACTTCAATTGTTTCAAATCTTTGTTTCAAAGGTCTCAAACATTATCTATTCAAGTTTAATTTTTTTGTTTTTTAACAAGTTATTTTTATCAGCAATAAATGGTTATTAACTGTACAATAGGTTTACAAACATAAAATTATAGAATGGAAGTTTAAGAACGCATGTCAAAGTAACACATGGAAATAATTTATCTTTTTATATGAATTTATATGCTAATCTGTAGTTTATCGAGCTATTACATCAGGCTTATACAATGTGTAATGAAATTTTACATTTCAATATTAATCTCATAACTAAACTTAAAAACATTAGTCTATTATCTGTTTTATATTGCATATACTCCCATTGCATCTTACTTGGCAGGTAGGAAATGTAACTGCATCATTGACTGCTCCACTGGGAATGTGGCACTTGGTTTTCACATCATAGCTAAGGACCACACTCCAAGCATTATAATGACATTGATGAGCGGCATACACATGTAAGAAGCTGCTGACTCCATTCTCTTCATGACTGCAGCTATGCCCCATGTGTGGGCTTAAAATAAAAGGGGATGACATGTAATAGGCATTGCATTTTGAATGTGATACATCCCACCACTGATGCATGCATAGCTTTTAGTAACGCCATATGCAGGTGTCGCAAACTAACAGATGGATATTGTAGATGCAGGCCCATGCTTTAGGATTGGCTAATATACAGAACAGAGGCTCCATGCTGGTGAGTTTTACCAGGGAGCCCTGCAAGGAGGTTTGGGCTTCAATGCGTCCGACACAAAGGTTGCCACCCTTTATCTGGGTTCCTAAGTACAGGATCTGGTACAAAGGCTGTGAATACTTATGTACATGTGATTTCTTAGTTTGTTATTTTTAATAAATTTGCAAAAATCCCCCAAAAAACTTTTTTTCACATTGTCATTATGGTGTATTGGATGTAGAATTTTGAGGGGAAAAAATAATTTATTCCATTTTGGTATAAGGCTGTAACATAACAAAATGTGGAAAAAGTGAAGTGATGTGAATACTTTCCAGATGCACTGTACACTGCAGCTGGAACAGAGAATTCACCGGGAAGTGTAAAGTAACAGAGTGGTCAGACTGGGTCAGAGCCAGATAATAAAACTCGGGACAGGAGCAACAGGAACCAGGAATAGAACACAGGAGTTACAGGAACCAGGAACAAAATTTCAGTAGGATATGTACAAAGATGCACTGAGTGTATAATGTTGGAGTATGGTTCGGATTCTATACTCTCTGGCCCTTGTCAGCGCTCAGAGGCTCCCTTTGTTAGGGAGGAGATTCAAATTTGGTGGCAAACGTGATCTCATATGTGGAACGCATACTTCTTTTTACATTTTAAACAGGTCAACATGCTTGTCCCTATGAGAACTACCACAGCCTGACACACAGCAGGAGGAAATGCCAGCATGAGAATTCATGCTGCCACAATGTGGCTGAGACTGGCAACACAGCAGCAATGCTGCTCCTGACCCCTCCGGCAGTTCCCCTGCCCTTTCCCCCCACTTAGCCTCATTCTTGCCCCCCATCTGTAGGTGACAGCCTCTTGCTCCCCTTCACAAGTGGCAGGGCTTGGCCAAGAAAGATGACAAGCAACTCTAGGATAAAAGCCACTTACTAATTGCCAAGTGACCATGCACACCTATATTAGTACCAGCCAGCCTCTGTCTTCATCCCCACCTGACTGCCTGTGACAGTCAGGGCCGTAACTAGGAGTGTGCGGAGTGTGCATAGTGTGCATCGCACATAGCGCCACCCCCACCCTTTCCGTCGCTAATTCCTATACAACATTCATGAACTTAACTTGATAGCTCTTTGTTATTAAGTCACACTGTCCTTCGTTACATTTCAAGATGCTGACATACCCGGGATATGTATTGAAATGTGTTATTTAATAAAGGGAATTGTAACTAAATAACAGCGAGCTCTCAAGTTAAGTGCACGAATGTGGTGTAAAGAGGATTTGTGTCCAAATCCATTTTCTTGCAGTGTTCTGTAAATGCATGTGTATAATATATATTTAAAAAACAAAATGTGGGAAGGGACATCATAGCAAGGGCTTTCTCTGGGATCAATTTTGTCACGCGCCTTATGTCCCTATTGGAAAAATGGGGTGGGGGGGTGGGGGGTGCACCAATTCTCTTCCTGGCACAGGGCACTAGAAAATCTAGTTATGGCTCTGGTGACAGTGTCTGCTTTTTCCCCTTCCTCTATACAGCAGCAATAAATTGTGGCAATCTCTCGATCCCCTTCATGGAATCAAAAATATTCAAATGTTTAAAAATCCAGATTCCCCAATCCTGACCGAAAACCGGTGGGATTGGCAAATCGGGCATTTTTAACATGTTTAATTTCCACAATTCCCTGATACCCCTTTCACACTGCACATATAACCCGATATCGACTCGGCATATTGCCGGGTCGACACGGGTCAATGTGCGGTGTAAAAGCGCCAACTCCGAATTCCCGGGTCGTTTGACCCGGTAATTCAACCCTGGTTATAAGCAGTGTTATTCCAGGGTTGAATACCAGGTCAGTGGCTGCATAAACGGATTCCTGGGTCGATGCGACCCGGGACCCGTTTACTAGATAGGGAGAGGTGGCGCAGAGATTAGCTCATCTCCCAGCACTGCCTCCACCTCTGCCGCCGGCTCCACCCCGCACCGATATGGCAACCGACCTGGCATATTGCCAGGTTGGACAGCCAGCGAAAGGGGTAGGGAGAGTCTCCAATGCTGGATCCCTCCCGGGAAGGACCCGTTTCCAATTCCCGGGTGGGTTCTGGCATTGGAGATGTGAAAGGGGTATAACTGATCACCAATCGTCGCTGGCTGGATCTTGTTGGTGGATCGGCAGTCCTGGTGGATCAGCAAAATATGACTGCTGATGTATTGGGGCCATCTGTCTCCAGTCCCCCTCCACGTGTGCTACTGTATCTTTCTCTGTCGAACCCTTTGTACCAACTGACAAGTGTGGAGTATTTTACAATTGTCTGTGTAAGGAGGCTCTCTTCAAACCGCAGTGCATTATTTTTTTTTATACTTCATAAAATGTGCCTTTATTTAAGTAAGGTGTCTCTTCCAGTGCCCCACTTACAGTAACTTAGTCGAAATATATGGAAACTCATGACCAAGTGCGTAGCTACCATAGGAGCAGGCAGTGCAGCTGCTATGGGGTCCAGAGCACTTTCCCTGTCAAAGTTACATGTGTTATAGAATTTTTTTGCCATTGCGTGGTATGTAGGGGTCCTTTCAAACTCTTTCCTTGGGCCCTGCAATATATCTTGGTATGCCTCTGGAGTTGCTCATTGTAGTGTTTTATAAAAAAACTGGAGGGCATTTTAATGTTATATAATATGAACCGGGACACTGTAATGTGGCACAATATGAACGGGGAGCACTATATATCATAATATGAATTGGGGGTACTGTGCGGCATAATGTGTACTGGCAGCTCTGAAATGTGACATAGGGTGAACTTATGCACTACTGTGATTTATAAAAGAAACTAGGGCACTACTACAGTATGTGGCATAACATTAAATATGGTGCTTCTATGATTTAGAAAATTAACTAGTGCACTATTATAGGGCACAAAATTAACAACTGCTGCAGAGAAGTGTCTCTCTAGAAGCATTGGGACGGGGCCACTTCAAAATTTTGCTATGGGGCCCACAAAGTTCTGGCTATGCCCCTGCTCAAGATGTTAACACATGCATGTATCCAAAACTATTTTCTAGGCAGAAACAAATTAGTTTATATTGTACAGTTGAAGAGCAGAACACAATAATAAAGTGTAATCTTTGCTGTATGGTTATGTATTTTATACTACAATTTTATTATAAATAACAGACAGATTCAAGATTCATATGCTTCATATTGTATTACATTATAGGCCACTAAAGATAAGACTTTTTTTTTTTACAGTTCGTATGCATCTATTTTCCATTTTTACTTTACAATGTACTCAGAGTACTATTGTTTGCTACTGTCCCTCTTCTCCCTCTTTGTGTTCTTACAATCAGTGTTTTGCTTTTTTTATGAAGTACTGGTACGCAGAAAAAAGGTGCTGGTTCTCACATACAATTACAGGCTGATAAAGGAAGTATAGTAGCTTCTATAATCTGCACAAGTATTCAGATGCTTATTCTATTCATTTATGAAATTAGTTCACTCATATTTTTCTGTGTCTGAAACTAAGGTCCCAGTACTGCCAGGGCCATCTCTACCATTAGGCAGCTTTAGGCAGCTGCCTAGGGGCGCAGGCCCCTGGAGGGCACCATTGAATTTATGTAGCAAAAAACTGAAGGATGGGGGTAATTCCAAGTTGAACGCAGCAGGAAATTTTTTAGCAGTTGGGCAAAACCATGTGCACTGCAGGGGGAGGGGGCAGATATGACATTTGCAGAGAGAGTTAGATTTGGGTGGATTATTTTGTTTCTGTACAGGGTAAATACAGGCTGCTTTATGTTTACACTGCAATTTAGATTGCAGATTGAACTCACCACACCCAAATCTATCTCTCTCTCTGCACATGTTATATCTGCCTCCCCTGCAGTGCACATGTTTTTGCCCAACTGCTAACAAAATTCCTGCTGCGATCAACTTGGAATTACCCCATATAGCTCTGTATGTGGCCTCCTCCTTTTACACTGTGCTGGCTGCTGCTACTGCAAGTCTAATCAGGTGCAGTCACTGCTATTAGGCTATCCCAACATAGGGGTAAATTTACTAAGATGGGAGTTTTAGTTAAGACCAGGTATTATCTTCTAGAAGGTGCCAGACAAATGAGAAGTAGAATCTGATTGGTTGCTATGGGCAACATCCCATCTTAAATAGAACTCCCATCTTAGTAAATTTACCCCATAGTATCTCAGCGCTTCCTCCGTACCAACCCTCTTCACTCAAGTGCTTACCCTTTTCTTACTTTAATAATCTTCAGCTGCACCAAATCCAGCAGTCTTCTGCCACCTGATACTTATTCCAGTGTCATCTGCTGATGTAGCTATGTTTATTTACCCTGTACTTGTCCTATATTGTCGTCAACTGTAAGTTGCTGTTTTCCTGTTTGATTATTTGTTTATGTACTCTGTAATTGGGCGCTGCGGAACCCTTGTGGCGCCATATAAATAAAGGATAATAATAAATAATAATAATAACATGTGTAACATCAAGTCATGTGAAGACACATAGGAGGCGAATGTAAGTATGGCTCCCGAGGGGCACCCCCATATCTGCTCCCCATAGCCCTGATGCACCTCCTCCGGGCCCCTGGATCCCATCTCTCCAGCAGCAAGCAGCACCTGACTGCATGTCTGCACCTAGCAGTGTCGCTGGGTAATTTTGTGACTTTGTTTACAATATACTTTTTCACTTTAAATGTCCTTGAGTGTATATGTATAATGAGGCAATTCACCCCAACCCACATAGTGGTTACCTGCATCTCCTCTCCAAGAGGTGGTGGTGGTGGTGGTGGTGGAGATTGCAGGTTAGGGGGCACTAGGCTGAAGCTTTGCCTAGGGTGCAGAGAGTCCTTGCACTGACCCTGTGTACTGCTGAGTATTAAACACCGTTAGAAAAAAGCCTGCTTACAATTATACTCCCTTGTCTCTGTTAACAACTATGGGTGCATCTCCATTGTCTTCTGTTGTGTGTGATCTCCAGTGTGAGTCTTGAGCTGTGTACACACGGAGAGCTTTATCCTTTCAATTTTGACTATATACTGTAGTCAAAATCGCATGGAAAGTTAGTGCAAATCGCACTGTGTTTAGCCAGCTGTGAAAACGATGCATTCTCCCGTGGGGTCGGTATCGCAAGGAAAGATAGACTGTGCAGGTAAGTCAATCCTGGCTATATTGCGTACAATCTAGAACAATGTATGGTCAAAATGGCTCTTAGTCAAAATCGAAAGTACAGATAGTCAAATTCCGTGCTTCTGGGCTCTGGGGGAGTTCAAGGGAAATCGCATAGTCAGAATCGGAGCTATTCAATATCTCACCGTGTGTATGAACCTTTACTGTGTGTAACTGACTATCTGTGTAGGGGTGTAACTCCCAGAGGTAATGGAAATGTCTGCCTCAGGGCTACAAGCTCTAAAGGGGCACCTGTATGTACAGCAGCACCTGTGTGGTTTGCAGCAGGATCCAAGTGTGACTTTTGCTCTTCCAACAGAGCTCCGTGGCAAACCTGCTGCGGCTCTGTCCCTAACACTATAGCAATAGGGACTGCTCCTGCCTGGTACCACTGCAGCAAGTGATGGTGCTGCTGGACAGTGAGATGGGACCAACCAATAAACGCTGATTCTGTATGAATCTCGTTAGTCTGATTCTGACCCACATGTCATGGTCATAGAGCACAGCTGGAGCCCTGCCAATTCACTGTGGGCTCTGGTTCCTGTAGAATGACTTAGGGGCAGATTTATTAAGCTCGGTGAAGTGATAAAGTGGAAGGTGATAAAGGACCAGCCAATCAGATCCTAACTACCATGTCACAGGCTGGGTTTGAAAAATGACAGTTAGGATCTGACTGGCTGGTCCTTATCACCTTCCAATTTATCACTTCACCAAGCTTCATAAATCTGCCCCTAAGAGTGATATCTATATAATTCTGTAAGTCGTGTTCTTTATGAGGGGGGGACCAAACTCCAACTTGCCTCTGGACGACTGGGATGAATTTACGCCTCTGTAGCTATATTTAGATTTTTGAGCATCTCTGTGTCATGTGTTTCTGATATGCTGGTGAGTCAGTTATGTATATGTTGCATCTTAAAATTGTGAATATGTATTACATACTTATTATTAATGGGGTTGTGGGTTCTAGCACTCTTCAAGATTGAATTATGTGTAACTATAAACGTATCTGTTTATTAAGACAAAATGTACATACTCAATATGACACTATATCTGTAGCAAATCTCATGCATGAAACAAAATAGCAATGCAGTTAGTAATGTATTACATACTGTATTCATGAACCTTAAATAAATTAAGGAAATTTTCCCTCTAGAATATACTATATTACATTGAAACTACATGACTATAAATAGCAAAATGAGCTTACATTACTCAAATGATATTGCACAGGAAAGAAAAAAGCATATTTCTGCACATACAGAGTATGTAAACTTTTACACATCTCAGTATGTACTGTATATGACTCTGCATCTGTTGCATATGTACCTGGATTAATGGAAGTCATCATGCGTAGAAGACACGTCTCCTAACAGGCATAGGCTCGCTTATATTCTTGCTCTTTGGTCCACGTGTGTGTGCGCACATCAATGTTGAACTTAAACTACTTGACACTGACCCATGCATTGCTGAATGTACTTACATTTTCTTTCTGAGCGCTAAGCATGTGCATCGAGAATTCATGCAAGATACACTATGCAAACATATGTAACTCCCCATCAGCCCCCAAATGTGTCCAACACCAAATGGAAAACAGATATCAGGGCCAAAAATGGGGATGTCACTGCCCCTTGACACTAGAGATGAGCGGGTTCGGTTTCTCTGAATCCGAACCCGCCCGAACTTCATGTTTTTTTACACGGGTCCGAGCGACTCGGATCTTCCCGCCTTGCTCGGTTAACCCGAGCGCGCCCGAACGTCATCATCACGCTGTCGGATTCTCGCGAGGCTCGGATTCTATCGCGAGACTCGGATTCTATATAAGGAGCCGCGCGTCGCGGCCATTTTCACACGTGCATTGAGATTGATAGGGAGAGGACGTGGCTGGCGTCCTCTCCGTTTAGAAATTAAAATAGATAGGAGAGTGAGAGTGAGACACTTCATTTACTTACTGGAGCTTAGGAGGAGTTATATTAGTGACTGATGACCAGTGACCTGACCACCAGTGCAGTTTTATAATTTATTATTATTTAATAATCCGTTCTGTTCTTGTTCTCTGCCTGAAAAAAACGATACACAGTGACTCAGTCACACTCACATACCATATCTGTGCTCAGCCCAGTGTGCTGCATCATCTATGTATAATATCTGACTGTGCTCACACAGCTTAATTGTGGGGGAGACTGGGGAGCAGTTATAGGTTATAGCAGGAGCCAGGAGTACATATTAAACAGTGCACACTTTTGCTGCCAGAGTGCCACTGCCAGTGTGACTGACCACTGACCACTGTGACCAGTGACCTGACCACACTGACCACCAGTATAGTATATTGTGATTGAATGTCTGCCTGAAAAAGTACACTCGTCGTGTGACTTGTGTGGTGTTTTTTTATTCTATAAAAATTAAAAAACTCATTCTGCTGAAAGACAGTGTCCAGCAGGTCCGTCATTATATAATATATATTTGTCCGGCTGCAGTAGTGATATATATATATTTTTTATATCATTATTTATCATCCAGTCTATACTAGCAGCAGACACAGTACGGTAGTTCACGGCTGTAGCTACCTCTGTGTCGGCACTCGGCAGTCCATCCATAATTGTATACCACCTACCCGTGGTTTTTTTTTCTTTCTTCTTTATACATACTACATCTCATTATCATCCAGTCTATATTAGCAGCAGACACAGTACAGTACGGTAGTCCACGGCTGTAGCTACCTCTGTGTCGGCACTCGGCAGTCCATCCATAATTGTATACCACCTACCCGTGATTTTTTCTTTCTTTCTTCTTTATACATACTACATCTCATTATCATCCAGTCTATATTAGCAGCAGACACAGTACAGTACGGTAGTCCACGGCTGTAGCTATATCTGTGTCGGCACTCGGCAGTCCATCCATAATTGTATACCACCTACCCGTGGTTTTTTTTTTCTTTCTTCTTTATACATACTACATCTCATTATCAACCAGTCTATATTAGCAGCAGACACAGTACAGTACGGTAGTCCACGGCTGTAGCTACCTCTGTGTCGGCACTCGGCAGTCCATCCATAATTGTATACCACCTACCCGTGTGTTTTTTTTTCTTTCTTCTTTATACATACTACATCTCATTATCAACCAGTCTATATTAGCAGCAGACACAGTACGGTAGTTCACGGCTGTAGCTACCTCTGTGTCGGCACTCGGCAGTCCATCCATAATTGTATACCACCTACCCGTGGGTTTTTTTTTCTTTCTTCTTTATACATACTACATCTCATTATCATCCAGTCTATATTAGCAGCAGACACAGTACAGTACGGTAGTCCACGGCTGTAGCTAACTCTGTGTCGGCACTCGGCAGTCCATCCATAATTGTATACCACCTACCCGTGGTTTTTTTTTTCTTTCTTCTTTATACATACTACATCTCATTATCATCCAGTCTATATTAGCAGCAGACACAGTACAGTACGGTAGTCCATGGCTGTAGCTACCTCTGTGTCGACACTCGGCAGTCCATCCATAATTGTATACCACCTACCCGTGTTTTTTTTTCTTTCTTCTTTATACATACTACATCTCATTATCAACCAGTCTATATTAGCAGCAGACACAGTACAGTACGGTAGTCCACGGCTGTAGCTACCTCTGTGTCGGCACTCGGCAGTCCATCCATAATTGTATACCACCTACCCGTGTTTTTTTTTTTCTTTCTTCTTTATACATACTACATCTCATTATCATCCAGTCTATATTAGCAGCAGACACAGTACAGTACGGTAGTCCACGGCTGTAGCTACCTCTGTGTCGGCACTCGGCAGTCCATCCATAATTGTATACCACCTACCCGTGGTTTTTTTTTTCTTTCTTCTTTATACATACTACATCTCATTATCAACCAGTCTATATTAGCAGCAGACACAGTACAGTACGGTAGTCCACGGCTGTAGCTACCTCTGTGTCGGCACTCGGCAGTCCATCCATAATTGTATACCACCTACCTGTGGTTTTTTTTTTCTTTCTTCTTTATACATACTACATCTCATTATCATCCAGTCTATATTAGCAGCAGACACAGTACAGTACGGTAGTCCACGGCTGTAGCTACCTCTGTGTCGGCACTCGGCAGTCCATCCATAATTGTATACTAGTATCCATCCATCTCCATTGTTTACCTGAGGTGCCTTTTAGTTGTGCCTATTAAAATATGGAGAACAAAAATGTTGAGGTTCCAAAATTAGGGAAAGATCAAGATCCACTTCCACCTCGTGCTGAAGCTGCTGCCACTAGTCATGGCCGAGACGATGAAATGCCAGCAACGTCGTCTGCCAAGGCCGATGCCCAATGTCATAGTACAGAGCATGTCAAATCCAAAACACCAAATATCAGTAAAAAAAGGACTCCAAAACCTAAAATAAAATTGTCGGAGGAGAAGCGTAAACTTGCCAATATGCCATTTACCACACGGAGTGGCAAGGAACGGCTGAGGCCCTGGCCTATGTTCATGGCTAGTGGTTCAGCTTCACATGAGGATGGAAGCACTCAGCCTCTCGCTAGAAAACTGAAAAGACTTAAGCTGGCAAAAGCACCGCAAAGAACTGTGCATTCTTCGAAATCCCAAATCCACAAGGAGAGTCCAATTGTGTTGGTTGCGATGCCTGACCTTCCCAACACTGGACGTGAAGAGCATGCGCCTTCCACCATTTGCACGCCCCCTGCAAGTGCTGGAAGGAACACCCGCAGTCCAGTTCCTGATAGTCAGATTGAAGATGTCAGTGTTGAAGTACACCAGGATGAGGAGGATATGGGTGTTGCTGGCGCTGGGGAGGAAATTGACCAGGAGGATTCTGATGGTGAGGTGGTTTGTTTAAGTCAGGCACCCGGGGAGACACCTGTTGTCCGTGGGAGGAATATGGCCACTGACATGCCTGGTGAAAATACCAAAAAAATCAGCTCTTCGGTGTGGAAGTATTTCAACAGAAATGCGGACAACAGGTGTCAAGCTGTGTGTTGCCTTTGTCAAGCTGTAATAAGTAGGGGTAAGGACGTTAACCACCTCGGAACATCCTCCCTTATACGTCACCTGCAGCGCATTCATAATAAGTCAGTGACAAGTTCAAAAACTTTGGGCGACAGCGGAAGCAGTCCACTGACCAGTAAATCCCTTCCTCTTGTAACCAAGCTCACGCAAACCACCCCACCAACTCCCTCAGTGTCAATTTCCTCCTTCCCCAGGAATGCCAATAGTCCTGCAGGCCATGTCACTGGCAATTCTGACGAGTCCTCTCCTGCCTGGGATTCCTCCGATGCATCCTTGCGTGTAACGCCTACTGCTGCTGGCGCTGCTGTTGTTGCTGCTGGGAGTCGATGGTCATCCCAGAGGGGAAGTCGTAAGCCCACTTGTACTACTTCCAGTAAGCAATTGACTGTTCAAAAGTCCTTTGCGAGGAAGATGAAATATCACAGCAGTCATCCTGCTGCAAAGCGGATAACTGAGGCCTTGACAACTATGTTGGTGTTAGACGTGCATCCGGTATCCGCCGTTAGTTCACAGGGAACTAGACAATTTATTGAGGCAGTGTGCCCCCGTTACCAAATACCATCTAGGTTCCACTTCTCTAGGCAGGCGATACCGAGAATGTACACGGACATCAGAAAAAGACTCACCAGTGTCCTAAAAAATGCAGTTGTACCCAATGTCCACTTAACCACGGACATGTGGACAAGTGGAGCAGGGCAGGGTCAGGACTATATGACTGTGACAGCCCACTGGGTAGATGTATGGACTCCCGCCGCAAGAATAGCAGCGGCGGCACCAGTAGCAGCATCTCGTAAACGCCAACTCTTTCCTAGGCAGGCTACGCTTTGTATCACCGGTTTCCAGAATACGCACACAGCTGAAAACCTCTTACGGCAACTGAGGAAGATCATCGCAGAATGGCTTACCCCAATTGGACTCTCCTGTGGATTTGTGGCATCGGACAACGCCAGCAATATTGTGTGTGCATTAAATATGGGCAAATTCCAGCACGTCCCATGTTTTGCACATACCTTGAATTTGGTGGTGCAGAATTTTTTAAAAAATGACAGGGGCGTGCAAGAGATGCTGTCGGTGGCCAGAAGAATTGCGGGACACTTTCGGCGTACAGGCACCACGTACAGAAGACTGGGGCACCACCAAAAACGCCTGAACCTGCCCTGCCATCATCTGAAGCAAGAAGTGGTAACGAGGTGGAATTCAACCCTCTATATGCTTCAGAGGGTGGAGGAGCAGCAAAAGGCCATTCAAGCCTATACAATTGAGCACGATATAGGAGGTGGAATGCACCTGTCTCAAGCGCAGTGGAGAATGATTTCAACGTTGTGCAAGGTTCTGATGCCCTTTGAACTTGCCACACGTGAAGTCAGTTCAGACACTGCCAGCCTGAGTCAGGTCATTCCCCTCATCAGGCTTTTGCAGAAGAAGCTGGAGACATTGAAGGAGGAGCTAACACGGAGCGATTCCGCTAGGCATGTGGGACTTGTGGATGGAGCCCTTAATTCGCTTAACAAGGATTCACGGGTGGTCAATCTGTTGAAATCAGAGCACTACATTTTGGCCACCGTGCTCGATCCTAGATTTAAAGCCTACCTTGGATCTCTCTTTCCGGCAGACACAAGTCTGCTGGGGTTGAAAGACCTGCTGGTGAGAAAATTGTCAAGTCAAGCGGAACGCGACCTGTCAACATCTCCTCCTTCACATTCTCCCGCAACTGGGGGTGCGAGGAAAAGGCTCAGAATTCCGAGCCCACCCGCTGGCGGCGATGCAGGTCAGTCTGGAGCGACTGCTGATGCTGACATCTGGTCCGGACTGAAGGACCTGACAACGATTACGGACATGTCGTCTACTGTCACTGCATATGATTCTCTCAACATTGAAAGAATGGTGGAGGATTATATGAATGACCGCATCCAAGTAGGCACGTCACACAGTCCGTACTTATACTGGCCGGAAAAAGTGGCAATTTGGAGGCCCTTGCACAAACTGGCTTTATTCTACCTAAGTTGCCCTCCCACAAGTGTGTACTCCGAAAGAGTGTTTAGTGCCGCCGCTCACCTTGTCAGCAATCGGCGTACGAGGTTACATCCAGAAAATGTGGAGAAGATGATGTTCATTAAAATGAATTATAATCAATTCCTCCGCGGAGACATTGACCAGCAGCAATTGCCTCCACAAAGTACACAGGGAGCTGAGATGGTGGATTCCAGTGGGGACGAATTGATAATCTGTGAGGAGGGGGATGTACACGGTGATATATCGGAGGATGATGATGAGGTGGACATCTTGCCTCTGTAGAGCCAGTTTGTGCAAGGAGAGATTAATTGCTTCTTTTTTGGTGGGGGTCCAAACCAACCCGTCATATCAGTCACAGTCGTGTGGCAGACCCTGTCACTGAAATGATGGGTTGGTTAAAGTGTGCATGTCCTGTTTATACAACATAAGGGTGGGTGGGAGGGCCCAAGGACAATTCCATCTTGCACCTCTTTTTTCTTTAATTTTTCTTTGCGTCATGTGCTGTTTGGGGAGGGTTTTTTGGAAGGGACATCCTGCGTGACACTGCAGTGACACTCCTAGATGGGCCCGGTGTTTGTGTCGGCCACTAGGGTCGCTTATCTTACTCACACAGCTACCTCATTGCGCCTCTTTTTTTCTTTGCGTCATGTGCTGTTTGGGGAGGGTTTTTTGGAAGGGACATCCTGCGTGACACTGCAGTGACACTCCTAGATGGGCCCGGTGTTTGTGTCGGCCACTAGGGTCGCTTATCTTACTCACACAGCTACCTCATTGCGCCTCTTTTTTTCTTTGCGTCATGTGCTGTTTGGGGAGGGTTTTTTGGAAGGGACATCCTGCGTGACACTGCAGTGACACTCCTAGATGGGCCCGGTGTTTGTGTCGGCCACTAGGGTCGCTTATCTTACTCACACAGCTACCTCATTGCGCCTCTTTTTTTCTTTGCGTCATGTGCTGTTTGGGGAGGGTTTTTTGGAAGGGACATCCTGCGTGACACTGCAGTGCCACTCCTAGATGGGCCCGGTGTTTGTGTCGGCCACTAGGGTCGCTTATCTTACTCACACAGCTACCTCATTGCGCCTCTTTTTTTCTTTGCGTCATGTGCTGTTTGGGGAGGGTTTTATGGAAGGGACATCCTGCGTGACACTGCAGTGCCACTCCTAGATGGGCCCGGTGTTTGTGTCGGCCACTAGGGTCGCTTATCTTACTCACACAGCTACCTCATTGCGCCTCTTTTTTTCTTTGCGTCATGTGCTGCTTGGGGAGGGTTTTTTGGAAGGGACATCCTGCGTGACACTGCAGTGCCACTCCTAGATGGGCCCGGTGTTTGTGTCGGCCACTAGGGTCGCTTATCTTACTCACACAGCTACCTCATTGCGCCTCTTTTTTTCTTTGCGTCATGTGCTGTTTGGGGAGGGTTTTTTGGAAGGGACATCCTGCGTGACACTGCAGTGCCACTCCTATAAATGGGCCAGGTGTTTGTGTTGGCCACTAGGGTCGCTTAGCTTAGTCATCCAGCGACCTCGGTGCAAATTTTAGGACTAAAAATAATATTGTGAGGTGTGAGGTATTCAGAATAGACTGAAAATGAGTGGAAATGATGGTTTTTGAGGTTAATAATACTTTGGGATCAAAATGACCCCCAAATTCTATGATTTAAGCTGTTTTTTAGGTTTTTTGGAAAAAAAAACCCGAATCCAAAACACACCCGAATCCGACAAAAAAAATTCGGTTAGGTTTTGCCAAAACGCGGTCGAACCCAAAACACGGCCGCGGAACCGAACCCAAAACCAAAACCCGAAAAATTTCCGGCGCTCATCTCTACTTGACACCTGCATGTGACTTGCAGGGTGCCTGGAATGGAATCCTGCAGCCAGTCGTGTCACTGCACCGATGCGCTATGGCAGGTACTCTGCAGCCTGTGGAGAAACCTGGAGCATCCTAAGAACCCTCCGGGTAGCGCTCTACTTCCTAGAGCTGGTAGCCCCACACCCTAAGTATGACATCATGATGTCACATTTTTATGGGTATATGTCGTTGGGGTGACACAACTTAGGTTGATAGTCATTAGGTCGACCACTATTGTTCGACATGCATTAGATCAGCAGGGTCACTAGGTCGACATGTACAAGGTCAACAGAGCAAAAGGTCGACATGAGTTTTTTCACTTTTTTTGGGTGTCATTTTCTTTGTAAAGTGACAGGGAACCCCAATTAGTGCACCGTGTCCCCTCTCATGGTTCACTTCGCTCACCATGCTTCAGGCAAAGTGCCTCGCTCTGCTACTGCTGCGCTCGGCACATGTTAACTTTCCCAATTGTAGTCCATGTAGATCGTAGAGTATGAAAAAGTCCAACATTTTTTACAAATGTGGAAAACTCATGTCGACCTTTTGACCTGCCCACCTAGTACATGTTGACCTAATGAACGTGTCAACCAAGGCGGTGTAGACTCCTAGGGCAGCCCTGCCCCCTAAACATGTGATGCCATAGAGCCCTGTTCGAGCCCTGACATGGGTGTCAGCAATGCCACCATTGGAGAGGATTTTAATACTGTATCTAAATTTACCACCACATAGGTGAGCCAATAATGTGCAGGTTTATGCACAGATTGTCAGACACAAGAAGAATGGTAGGATGAGAAAGAACGGAAGTAAATATTTTGTTTCAGGAAATTACTGTATATGAAAAGAAAAATAAAAAAAATTGGTTTGAAGAGGAACTTTTATTTTATAGTGTAATTTTTCCACTATAATAAAAGTGACCTCAGAAGTCTGATGTACAATTTAAACATTTCATTAAGCTTAAACAGAAAACAACTGGAGTAACAATTATTAGAGTTACAAGGCTTTTAAAGTATTTTGTTGCTGTTTACTATAAATGAATCCTCCAAATGTAATTCTGAGAATTTGTCTGAGATTTAATCACCATATATTAAAACAAAAAAAGTGAACAAATTGTACTCAACTGCAAAAGAAGTCTGTTTGTTAATACGTATGAGCAATCAAAAACTAAACAGAACCATTTTAATCAAAAACAACTAAATAATATTTTTAGAGACTTAGGACCAAATTCAATTAGCCATGAAATCATGGTAATTTACTGTGATTGCCGTTTTTGCACCTTCACTGCTTTTTTGCAAAATTGGATTACCGCGGAAATTGTTGCCGTAAGTGAAAAATTTTAAATGTATAAATCTGTCTCTACCCACCAAAAAAAGCTAAACTAACATTGGAAAACAGTATAGAAGTTTATCATTGGCGCTAATAAAAGTATTTCTGGTACTTAAATTGGGTCAAATGGCTGGTATATTTTAGAAAATGTAAAAAATGTATAGAAAACAATTTTTCAGCAAAATAAGTGCTGAAATGAAATTCTGTGTAAATAGAAATGGGTATAAGTATATATTTGTGTCATTTTAGCGTACGTTTAAAAAAAAAAAGTGGAAACAGACCGATCACTCCCACCTGCAAGTTTGAAAACACTTGTCCTACTCATAAAGCACTCCAATATACCTGTCCCATACCTTGTACCCCAATTTCCATAATTTTTCACTTTTTCCCCTCCTACAGTGATGTCATTATTGGCCAATTAAAAATAATTGAAAACTTCTAAGTGCCTAAACAGTCCCTTCAGGGAGTGTCCCAGGGGTTTAGAACCGACATTTTTACCTTAAAATAGGGATTTTTCATAACTTTTAATTTTCTCAGAGGAGGTGAATTGAAATTTGTAAAATTACAGCAGGTCCGTTTTTGCATACAATTGAATAGGCGCTTTTTGAGATTCATGGTAAAGTCAAATTTTTTTACAGTGAAAAACAACTTATTGTGGCCAATTGAATTTGGCCCCTAGAGTACATCTTGGTATATGCTGTATCAGAGGTTCCCAAATGCAGTCCTCAAGGCACCCTAATTGTCCAGGTTTTAAGGATGTCCATGACTGAGCATATATTGTTAGATCAAATTGACAGAAGTACTAATAAAGTCACCTGTACTTAAGCATGGTCAACCTTAAAACCTAGACTTTTAGGATGACTTGAAGACTGCGTTTGGGAACCTCTGGTATATACTGTATATTAAAATGTTTTTCATAATTATTCCTTTAATATTACTTTGGTTCTTCATACATTTATACTGTATGTTGAAATAATAATCACCAGTTAAAATAACAATTAACTTATACTTACAGCTATCCTATATAATAAAAGGCTAACACTGCTCCTCAATTCTATGGGGGGAATTCATGTGTTTTGTTCACTGGCAGCTACTAGATGGCACTCGACAGAGCAATTCAAATGTTGGTCAATTCAGGTGCACAAAGCCGTCGCCACTGTCGTTACTGTTATGTTGTTCCGTCATTTTGACGGACTGGTAACTAGTTAATTGATAAAATTTATGCTGCCTCAGTATAAATTTTTAATTCATCTCCAATTAGTAACTTAAAAAGACATGCAATTAGCATTAGAAAATAAAAAAGATGACAGTATTATTAAGTGATCAAGAAACTAGATCCAAATTACACACAGTCATTTAATAATTTTGTTGGACTATGAAACGATTGTACATTTTTAAGATCAGTCAAGATTAGGTCTGGGTCACAGAGTCTGATACTTAGTTGCGTGCACTGAAACAAATGTTCAAATGTTAGAGACCCTCAAGTTTTGGTTTTTAGCAAAACCACCCTCAAGCAGTGGGGAATTTCCATTAGGCAGTGCGGTACTTGCTGGGGGGGCAGCACTTGGATGTGTGTGTTTGTACTGTCAGAGTGAAATGTACTAATAGTTGCAAAATATTTCCACTGTACTGTAGCATATGCCATCTTGAATGGAGGGTAAATGGGTAGGCCATGCACATACTGCCCCTATAAGCTGTCCTACTTAATAAATATGTATTCAAAAGAAAAAAAAAATCAGTGTTTTTTTTTTAGTGTTCTATCAAATTAGCTATCATCAAATGAGGGCTTATAACCAATCAGTGAGGATAATAACATTAGGTAATGAGGGGTGTCCGTTACTGTTGTTCCTAGGGTTGCCCTCACCTTTATGTCCACATGTTTGTATCTTGCAGTATGCCCAAAAATACTACTACACCTAGTGTGATATTTTTCGTTACCAGAGAGAGAAAGTTAAAAAAAAATAATAATCAAACATTAGAAAAAAATATGCAAATATCCCAAATGAAATATGCCTATATTTGTGTAATTTGACATGAAGCAGGGAGTTCCAAACATATTCAGAAATATGACCTTCCCAAAAAAAAATTGTGTGCACCTTAACCAGCCTATTCTGCAAAAAACTTGTCTGGATATATTTAAACTTAAAGTAGGTATGACTCTGTAGAGCTGTCTAACGCCTATACTAAAGTCTGTCTATGTGAGAACATCCGTTATTACAGCCCATTTACAACTCGTCAATCAGAAGTGGAGATGCAGTTGTAATGTGTAAAACACTACATTGCTTGTTCCTACATATACTCATTTAGCGTACGCACATAGGCCCTTAAGTAAAATAGAAATTCAGGCTTGTGCTCATTTGTGCAAAAGGGAATCTGGTTAGCAGAGGCCCAGAAAAGTCATATAGTGCACCCTACTGTCTTTGAGATTACTTTATACAGTGTTTGTGTGTACAATGCCACATACGGCACATAGTGAAAACATTGTGCTTAATCTATTTTCTACAAAGAAATATAAATTGCTAGACAATTTTTTTAATTTCTCAAGCTCTACAAAAATTACCCTCTATAGGGTCACTGAAAATGTCTTTTGATTTTACCAATCGCTTCTGCCTCAGGAAAATTGTTAATGACAGATCTTTATTCTACCCTCAGAAATGAGCTGGCACACAGAGTTTATGGCTGTAAATAATAGCGTGTTTGTGCGAGGCAGGCATAATGTGAATAGCCAGCTGTTTCACAAGTATACATCCCCAAATTTCTTTTACTTGAGAGCTTGCTGAAAAGTTTAAAGCAACAAAGACACAAGATGTGAAACATGATATACTAGGAACCAAAATCAGGTTGTGTATCGTACACTAACAATACCAGAAGTCCAATATCCAATACTTTATAGTAAAGGGTGTGGTATAGAAGATCTACAGCATTTAAATAGACAGTCATTAGGTCAACCCATATGGTCAACATGCATTAGATGGACAGGGTCAAATGATCAACAGGGTCAAAAGATCAACATGAAAAAAGTAGTGTTGACCTATTGACAGTCTATCTTTACATTGGAACCCATAGTAAAGATGTGCAGTTCAGTTTTTTAAAAATCCAAACTCACCCGAATTTTGGGGATCCAAGTTAAACCAAAACTCGTATTCCTTAGGGAATCTGAGTTGAACCAAGCCCTGGTTTGGAGCTTCCCTTAGTTCGGAACTCAAATTTAAAATCAGAATTTTTAGTTTTGGATTGCTTGCAAATCCCTCCCTTGTTATTTCAGATGTCATTTCACACAGGAGTGTGTGATCAAAATGGACTGAAATGACTGGAAGTACATGTTATTGATGGTAATAATGAACACAAATAGGTCCTAATTACATGATTGTAGCTGTTTTTATCAATTGCCAAGAAATCCAAACCCAAATATTAACCAAAACACTAGGTGGTTTTTCCAAAGCTAAAAAAACAAAAACAAATCACTGAGGGTAGTTTTAGCAAAACCAAAACATGAGGGTCCTCACACATCTCTACCTTATAGACAAACCAAGTGGGATTTCCATAGCATTCTAGCCACCAGATACTGTAATGGACCTTTACTGTATGCTAACCATTCAAATTCTTATTTTTACTTTGATGACCTGGTATAATTAGCTCAGTAATGGGTTGTGTTACTGCAGTGTTTAGGTGCTTATTCAGGATCCAAACACAGCTTTTCAGGTAAATAAATAGAACAGTGCTTTACTGGCAGCATAAATGAAACAAAACATTATTTTTATTCTTCCACTTCCTACTGAAGATCCAAATAACTCTGACACAATTCAACCACCTCTTTCTCATGTATAGAACTAGTTCTAACAATCTTTCATTCTTTATGATAAGAACATCATACTCATATTTTCTAATACATTTTGATGCTGAAAAAAAGCGTTCAGACATGACTGCCAATTTGAACTCTGTCTCCTTAAGAGCCTAAAACTCCAACTTTTTTTTGCTTCCTCTTGTTTAAGGGACATATTTAGAGTGGACAAATCACTGTGCAACTTTTTAACCACTTGCAAATGCAACACTTTATCATCTGCTGACTTTCTCTTTAAGTCACTTATTTCCTCAATATAACAGTCTTTCATGCATAACTGTATTCTTTCATGCATCAAAAGTATTAGAAAATATGAGTATGATGAAATGAAAGATTGTTAGAACAAGTACTGTACATGAGAACAAAGTGGTTGAATTGCACCAGAAACAGGCTTTGTCTTCACTCACCACCTAAAAGAAGAGCATACCATAATGCAGGTGCAGTAAGCATCCATGTTCCCATTAAGCTGCTGTAATCCGATTTCTGGACACACCATTTGCAAGTACATTCTCCATGAATTGTTATGACTTGGAGTAATTAGCTTGGGAGAGAGGTTTGTTAGTGCAGTGTCTAGGTGCATAATAAGGACCCAGACACAGCTTTTCAGGTACATAAATGGAATGGTGCTTTACTGGCGGTATAAATGAAATAAACACCCAGCCCCCATTAAGGGCACTGACTCACTTCTTCCCTCCTGACTATCCTTAAGCAGCTACAAATGTGTCTGCCTACATCCTTGCTGCAGTCATGTTAAACAGCCCTTCTAGTCATGCAATGCCGTGGCATGACTCGGTAGTACCGAGCCTCTTTATGGGCAACTTTTTCCATTTAAATGCATCTAAGTTGCATTGCTATAGGAATAGGTTGCAAAAGCAGCTTATGCAGATTTAAATTATATATTGGAAATTACTGTAATGCAGCATTTCTTATGCAGATACAGCCACAGACACACACAGAATATAGGCATGATGAATATAATTTTAATCAGCATAAGCTGCTTGTGTGTCCTAGTCACATAGTGATGTTAATAAGATGTATTTTCAGCAAAAAAAGACGCCTGACATTAGCAGAGCTGCCTAGGAGCTGCTTGCTGACTCATGACTGTCATCTCCTGATGCATGGCAAATTGAGGCAACATATATGAGGACACATCTGTGGTCTGCAAATAAAGACTCTCAAAGTCTCTGCCTGCTTCTTTGTAGGTCTATCACAAGTTCCAGCCTGGCTTGGCTGCCACAGCTACAGATGTAGCCACCTTTATCTTGACAGATTCTCCGCCTAGACGGACGTTTAGTCACGCTAAGGCGATAGCTTAGCTTGCTGAGTTTAATCACAGGCAGGCGCGTTGAGGCGATTCTAGAAACTCAGCATGCATTACACATCTCCACCACTGGGTGGCTAATGCTCCACTAATCCAGTACTTTTGATCGTATAGCGGCGGATTGATCTACAGCTCTGGCAAATAGTCAGTGACGACTATAATTTAAGAGATGGTGACCAATGGTCAGACAGTGAGAGTTCTCAATATAAATAAATAGTTTATACAGACACAAACGAACATGTTAAAACACTTGTGTATGCAGACGCAAGATTTTGTATGGAGACGCAATTAATTGTGTAAAAGGAAGTATGTACAATGCATAAACACCGTGCTTTTGAAATACATGTACAGTATGAGTGTCTGAGTTCCCGTGGCATTCACTTTATTATAATTTTTTTTCTTTGTTATACATTCAATGGAAGAGTGCACACAGGTTTCACATAAATCTTGTCTTGTAACCTGATCAAAACTCCCTACCTGTCTACTGCATGAACTGTGCAGGATCCCTGGGGGGGGGAAGTGGGATGGGGGTAGGGCGAGGCAGTGGAAAATACGGTGTTCAAAGAACGGGCCAATGCTGAAGGAGCGTCAGAATCCCATAGCTAAAATACACAGGGTCGATAGGGATAAGTGAGGTCTATGCACATAACAATACAGCAGACCCCATCGCATCACAAAGTGACAAAATGTCTGAGGCACATGAACCCCCACCTTGTAGCATTATGTGCATAGTCCTCGCTTAACCCTATCACCCCTGTGTATTTTAGCTAGGGGATTCCGATGCTCCTTCAGCACTGCCCCGAAGCCTGCAAAACCTATGCCGTCACTCACTTCATAGCTGAGTGCTGACACAAGGTGGATGTTCATGTGCCTTGGACATTTTGCCACTTTGCAATGCGATGGGGTCTGGGGTATCGTTAAGTGCATAGACCTCGCTTATCCCTATCGACCCTGTGTATTTTAGCTAGGGGAATCTGATGCTCCTTCAGCATTGCCCCATGACCTACAAAATCTGTGCTGTTACTTGCTCCATAGCCGAGGGCCTCCATGGGGCAAGGAGTCACAGGCGGTAGCCATTTCAGTTGAGTCTGCCCTGATATAGAATTGTATGTGTACCGTATGGTGCAAAGAACTTTAACAGTACAACCGCTCCTGCAGCTTTGCCCTGGTTTATGTGAATAACTCCCTCCCTGTCTACTGCATGACCTGTGCAGTCTCCCAGGGGGGGAAGGGCGATGGGCTAGCGGGAGGCAGTGGAAAATATCATGCTTTTGAAATGCAAGTACTGTATGAGTCTGAGTCCCCAATATGTTCTTCTAGTGTACTAATTGGCACTAACAGCTTGTAACGTACAGTGGCAAGTTTAATCTTTCTATGTATAATGGAGAGATAAAAGCTCATCCCTAAGTTCCTAGATGCCAAATCACCATCCTTAGTATCTCTGTACAGTATGTTCTACTAGTGTACTAATTAGCATGAACAGCTTTTAACTGGATGCCAAATCACCGTACTTTTTGTTAGGGTCTCCTGCCCTGTGCTGCCACGTCGTCATGGCAACCGGGAGACAAGTGCTAGTGGAGTAACCTGAGCGCAGCTGATACTCCGGTTCGGGTCTTTTGCTGTGCAGTGGTTATAGGCTCTGTGCACGGCAGGGGATCCGGTGCTGGTTTTTGTGCTCACAGTCTGTGAGGTCTGAGTGGGGCGTGGACAGCACCTGCTTTATAAGGCCTCTTTTCAGGGTAAGCAGATGCTGCTGAATCTCTGTTGGTTAGTCAGTTCATGAAAGTTAGCCAGTACTGTGTAGCTTTGTATTTGTTTGTTGCTTACTGCAAATAGGCCTGGGGATTTGGTATTACACTCTGCCAATCCAGACCTAGCAGTAAGACTGGAGTCAGTCGTTTAGCTTGCTGGGGTTCTGTTATTACTCTGTGAACTTAGCAAGTTTGCGGCTGTATTCTAACACTTGCCTGTCTAATCCTGTCTCACTGTGCTAGGTGTCAGGGGTCAGTTTAGTGGCAGTAAGCTTAAACCTGTGCACTGCAAGTGAGAATCAGGATTGTGGAGGCTCTCCTTGTGTCTATCATTCCATCTCTGACCAAGGAGTTTACTGCCACACCCGTTGGTAACCCTTTAGGGTTTTGCTGTTGCCCTTAGCAACAGCATTTCGGGTTCTCTACGTATTAAAACACAACATCTTGCTTTTTACATCTGAGCAGTTCTAATACAAGGGAGATACCCAGTTCCTTAGCCTCTGGGCTTCTCTGTTCACTGTGTGTGTATTTTGTTACCCTATCACCTTCTGTGTACGTTATGTCATATTCCCCAGTTTGTCTGTGAGTCCATTTGTTTTGCATAACAGTTCAAACACCAGTACATTCCTGCAGGCACTGGTGTGCATAACATATTCAGCAGCCTAATACTCCTGTTGAAATTTTGTGGGAATATGGAGCATACCCCTCAAAATACGTTGCAACAGGTGGTCGATCAGGTGCAGGTCCTGACTCGGCAATTTAATGATTTGTCCATTAAAATGCACACCTCCCAGGCTGCTGGCGGAGCTCCCGCAGCAGCAGCACCTGCAGGGGTTAAGGAGCCGAAAGTAAATCTCTCGGATCGTTTTTCTGGAGATCGCTCGCAGTTCTTTTGTTTCAAGGAGAGCTGCAAGCTATACTTCCGGCTTAGGCCTCAGTCTTCTGGGTCGGAGATTCAGCGGGTGGGCATAGTGATTTCCTTGCTACAAGGAGACCCACAGGTCTGGGCATATGGGTTGCAGCCTGACTGTCCGTCGCTTAAAAGTGTTGATGCTTTTTTTACGGCACTGGGCATGTTGTATGATGACCCTGACAAGACGGCCTCAGCCGAGGCTCAGATTTCGATCCTTAAGCAAGGGCGAAGGCCAGTTGAGGTTTACTGTACGGAGTTTCGGAGGTTGGCCCATGATACCCAGTGGAATGACCCAGCCCTGAGACACCAGTACCGAAGAGGTCTTTCTAACCAGATAAAGGACCAACTGGTACAATATCCCTTGCCTGATAGCTTGGATCAGCTCATGCAGTTATCCATCCGGGTGGATAGACGGCTGAGAGAGCGTAGGCTTGAAAGGGAGACTGAGATTTCCTTCCTTCCCAAGGGAACCTCAGACTCTGAGGAATTTTCTGAGGAGCCTATGCAGATTGGGGCTACCCGCCTCTCCTCGCGTGAGAAGACGCGGAGGAGACAGCAGGGGTTGTGTTTGTACTGTGGGAATAAAGGTCATGTGGTAGTATCATGCCCAGAAAAGCCGGAAAACTTCAGGGCCTGAGGGTGATGGGAAATATCCTGTCAGGCCAGAAGTCAGAATTTCCCAAGAAGACTTTTATCATTCCGGTGACCTTGAAGATCCTCGGTCAAACTGTCAAGACTGAGGCCTTTGTGGACAGTGGGGCCGACGGGGTTTTTATGGACCGCCAATTCGCCCTAAAACACTCTGTTCCCTTAGTACCCTTGGCATCGGAAATTGAGATTTGTGGGTTAAACGGGGAACCATTATCCCAAGGTAAAATTACCTCTTGCACTAGCCAGATTTCTTTGTTTATTGGAGCCACACACTCTGAGGAGTTGTCCTTTTATGTGACTGTCTGTACTTTTGCCCCATTGGTGTTGGGGTTACCCTGGTTAAGGGCCCACAATCCTCAATTTGACTGGGTCTCTGGGGAGATTCTTAGTTGGGGTACTGATTGTTTCAGGAGTTGCTTGAGCCTTCCAGTCAGGCTCTCGCAGCTAAGTTTGCCAGGATTGCCAGGGTGTTATGCAGATTTTGCGGACGTGTTCTCCAAAAAAGTTGCAGAGGTACTACCTCCCCATCGCCCCTATGACTGTGCCATTGATTTGTTGCCAAATGCTAAGCTTCCCAAGAGCAGGTTGTACTCCCTGTCACGTCCTGAGACTCAGGCTATGGCAGAGTACATTCAGGAGAACTTGGCTAAGGGATTTATCAGACCTTCACAGTCTCCAGTTGGGTCGGGGTTCTTCTTCGTGGGTAAAAAGAACGGTTCGTTGCGACCCTGCATCGACTTCAGGGAATTGAACCGTATCACGATTAAAAACTCATACCCACTGCCTCTCATTTCGGTCTTGTTTGACCAGCTTTGTACTGCCACCATTTTTTCTAAGATTGACCTACGCGGTGCGTACAATCTAATCCGAATAAGAGAGGGGGATGAATGGAAGACTGCCTTTAATACCCACTCAGGGCATTATGAATATTTGGTGATGCCTTTTGGGCTCTGTAATGCCCCGGCAGTCTTCCAGGATTTCATGAATGATGTGCTCAGGGAATATTTGGATAGATTCTTAGTTGTATACTTAGATGACATCCTAATCTTCTCCCATTCCCTGGAGGAACATCGGAAGCATGTACGCTTAGTCCTCCAGAAACTCAGAGACCACCGGCTTGGGGCGAAGCTGGAGAAGTGCGAATTTGAAGTTCAGCAAATCGCATTTCTAGGATATATTATCTCCCCAGAAGGTTTCCAAATGGAGGGTTCCAAGGTACAGGCAGTCCTGGATTGGGTGCAGCCCACTAGTTTGAAGGCGCTTCAGCATTTCCTGGGCTTTGCGAATTTTTATAGACGATTTATCGCTGGATTTTCGTCTATAGTGGCGCCCTTGGTGGCACTCACTAAGAAAGGGGCGGATGTTGCTCACTGGTCTTGTGAGGCTAAAGCGGCTTTTGCCCGTCTCAAAAGGGCATTTGTTTCGGCCAAGGTGCTGCGACACCCAGATCCAGAGCGTCCTTTTGTGGTGGAGGTGGATGCCTCTGAGATGGGTATTGGGGCAGTGCTTTCTCAGATGGGAGTGTCTGATAATCGCCTTCATCCCTGTGCTTACTTTTCCCGTAAATTTTCGCCTGCCGAGATGAATTATGACGTGGGTAACCGGGAATTGTTGGCTATTAAGGATGCACTCGAGGAGTGGAGACACTGGCTTGAGGGGGCTAAGTTTGTGGTCTCAATTCTCACTGACCATAAGAATCTGGCATATTTAGAGTCAGCGAAGCGTCTCAATGCCAGGCAGGCACGATGGGCTTTGTTTTTTGCTCGCTTTAATTTTTTGATAACATATCGCCCTGGGTCAAAAAACATCAAGGCTGATGCGCTCTCGCGGAGTTTTGCTCCAATCCAGGAGACCACCGAGGAGCCGTTGCCCATTGTTTCCCCATCATGTATTAAAGTGGGCATTACCCAGGACCTCTTATCATTAGTCCTTAGAGCACAGGAGCAGGCTCCTCCAGACCTTCCGGTAGGTCTTTTGTTTGTGCCTCCTAGGTTAAGACAGCGAGTGTTCCTGGAATTCCATGCCAAGAAGTCGGCAGGTCACCCGGGTATTGCCAGAACTCGGGAGTTGCTATCTAGGGCGGTGTGGTGGCCCTCGGTGGCTAAGGATGTGGATCAGTGGGTTCGGGCATGTGACATCTGTGCCCGAAATAAGACTCCTAGAGGGGTTCCTGTTGGCCCATTACATCCACTCTCTATCCCATCTAAGCCATGGACCCACATTTCAATGGATTTTGTGGTGGACTTGCCCAAATCCTCGGGGATGACAGCCATCTGGGTTGTCGTTGACAGGTTTTCGAAGATGGCGCACTTCGTTCCACTGGTTGGGCTGCCATCAGCCAGACGCCTGTCTGAATTATTTATGCTGCATGTTGTGCGTCTCCACGGGTTGCCACTTGATGTGGTCTCTGACCGCGGATCCCAGTTTGTGGCCAAATTCTGGAGGGCATTTTGTTCCGATCTCCAGATTTCTGTCAGCTTGTCGTCAGGCTACCATCCGCAGTCTAATGGGCAGACTGAAAGGGTGAACCAGTCCTTGGAGCAGTTCCTCAGGTGTTATGTCTCCAAGTGTCAGACTGACTGGGTTGCTCATCTGTCCATGGCGGAGTTTGCCTATAACAACGCGGCTCACTCTGCTACAGGGATCTCTCCCTTCCTTTGTGTGTATGGGCATCATCCTAAGGCCAATTCTTTTGACCCCCTGGACTCCACGCCTGGTGGTTCCTCTGTGGTTTCGGTCCTTAGAGGTATTTGGCGGAAAGTGAAGAAAGCCCTTGTGTCTGTGTCATTAGTGACCAAAAGGGTTTTTGATAAGCGGAAAAGACCCTGCAGCTTCAAATTAGGAGACTTCGTCTGGTTGTCTACCAAGAATTTGAAGTTGAGACAGCCATCTCATAAGTTAGGGCCCCGGTTCATCGGCCCTTATAAGATCACCAGGTTTATCAATCCGGTGGCATTTCAGTTAGATCTGCCCCGTTCTTTGGGTATCAATAAAACATTTCATTGTTCCCTTTTAAAACGGGCGATTAGTAATCCTTCTTCCAGTGGAAGACCTTCCCCTCTTCTGATACGTGGCCAGAGGGAGTTTGTTGTTGAAAGGATTCTTGACTCCAAGGTGGTTCGGGGTCGGCTGTCATTTTTGGTGCACTGGAAGGGGTATGGCCCGGAGGAGCGGTCGTGGGTGCGCAGTTGTGATCTTCATGCCCCCAGACTGATACGCTCTTTCTTCTCGCAGTTCCCCGATAAACCCGGTGGTAGGGGTTCTTTGACCCCTCGTCAGAGGGGGGGTACTGTTAGGGTCTCCTGCCCTGTGCTGCCACGTCGTCATGGCAACCGGGAGACAAGTGCTAGTGGAGTAACCTGAGCGCAGCTGATACTCCGGTTCGGGTCTTTTGCTGTGCAGTGGTTATAGGCTCTGTGCACGGCAGGGGATCCGGTGCTGGTTTTTGTGCTCACAGTCTGTGAGGTCTGAGTGGGGCGTGGACAGCACCTGCTTTATAAGGCCTCTTTTCAGGGTAAGCAGATGCTGCTGAATCTCTGTTGGTTAGTCAGTTCATGAAAGTTAGCCAGTACTGTGTAGCTTTGTATTTGTTTGTTGCTTACTGCAAATAGGCCTGGGGATTTGGTATTACACTCTGCCAATCCAGACCTAGCAGTAAGACTGGAGTCAGTCGTTTAGCTTGCTGGGGTTCTGTTATTACTCTGTGAACTTAGCAAGTTTGCGGCTGTATTCTAACACTTGCCTGTCTAATCCTGTCTCACTGTGCTAGGTGTCAGGGGTCAGTTTAGTGGCAGTAAGCTTAAACCTGTGCACTGCAAGTGAGAATCAGGATTGTGGAGGCTCTCCTTGTGTCTATCATTCCATCTCTGACCAAGGAGTTTACTGCCACACCCGTTGGTAACCCTTTAGGGTTTTGCTGTTGCCCTTAGCAACAGCATTTCGGGTTCTCTACGTATTAAAACACAACATCTTGCTTTTTACATCTGAGCAGTTCTAATACAAGGGAGATACCCAGTTCCTTAGCCTCTGGGCTTCTCTGTTCACTGTGTGTGTATTTTGTTACCCTATCACCTTCTGTGTACGTTATGTCATATTCCCCAGTTTGTCTGTGAGTCCATTTGTTTTGCATAACAGTTCAAACACCAGTACATTCCTGCAGGCACTGGTGTGCATAACACTTTTATCTCTCCATTATACATAGAAAGATTAAACTTGCCACTGTACATTACAAGCTGTTTGTGCCAATTAGTACACTAGTACAGAGATACTAAGGACGGTAATTTGGCACCCAGGAATTTAGGGAGGAGCTTTTATCTCCCTCCATTATACTTAGAAAGATTACAATGGAGAGAGATTAAAGCTCCTCCCTAAGTTTGTGGATGCCAAATCACTGTACTTAGTATCTCTGTACAGTATGTTCTACTAGGGTACTAATTAGCACGAACAGCTTGTAACGTACAGTGGCAAGTGTAATTTTTCTAAGTATAATGGAGAGAGATAAAAACTCCTCCCTATGTTCCTGGATGTCAAATTACCATGCTTAGCATTTCTGTACAGTATTTCCTATCTAGCCAGAAACCCTGCATCCTGTGCAAGCTAGGCGGACAACTGGAGGGGACCCGATTCACGGTTGCTTCCCATTTCCCTTTCCAGTGTCACATAAACTAGTGGTTGGTCTGCTCCAAAAGCCAAGAGTCTTCTCTTTTGTATGGTAGCATTCCTGAGTCACTGGGACACCCAAAACCAGAGATATCAGTATGCAAATTGGACCCATTTTCCCATAGACTATAATGGGCCCGTTAATTCAGACCCACCATGGGTTCCGATGCTTACCATGAGCCTTGTGGGGGGTCACAGAAACTTGAGGCTGGTAACTTCCAGTAGCTAATTGTATCCCCTTCAATATCAACCTAGCGATGAAGGCTCCCACCTCCCACGCTGAGAGTCCCAGGTTTGAGTCCCAAAGTGCCAACCTTTTTTTTTTGTATGTTCCCGTGACATTCACTTTATTTTTTTTTTCTTTGTTATACATTCAATGAAAGGGTGCACACAGGTTTCACATAAATCAAAGTAAATCTGCAGCAGTGATTCATTCCGCTATATACAAATACACAGCGGTAATGAGTATAAATTAGTGTATTCTGACGCAACTAACTGAGCAACACAGTACTGTAGATCGTTGGCATTTGTGTATTGTACCTGACCTGAACTCCCTCCCTGTCCACTGCATGACCTGTGAAGGCTCCCAGGGGGAAGGGAGATGGGGGTAGGGAGAGGCGGTTAAAAATACCGTGCTTTTGAAATACAAGTATTAGCGTCAGAGTCCCCTAAGGCATAAACCAACACCAATGGGAAGGAAGTGCCAACCTTTTTTTTAATGTGTTCCTGTAACATTATCTTTATTATTATTTTTATTCTTTGTTATACATTCAATGGAAGGGTGCACACAGGTTTCACATAAATCAGAGTGGGCGGGGGATTTTCCTACATACAGTTGTATACTGTTGCACATGTCTTGTAACCTGATCGGAACTCCCTCCCTGTCTACTGCATGTACTTTACAGGCTCCCAGGGGGGAAGGGGAAAGTGGGATGGGGGTAGGGCAAGGCAGTGGAAAATACCGTGTTCAAAGAAAAGGCATAATGAAAACCATGGGGAACTTTGCGGTGTATTGTTATGTGCATAGCCCTCGCTTATCCCTATCACCCCTGTGTATTTTAGCTAGGGGATTCTGACGCTCCTTCAGCATTACCCCTAGCCTGCAAAACCTATGCCGTTGCTCGCTCCATAGCTGAGTGCTGCCACAAGGCAGGGGTTCACGTGCCTCGGACATTTTGTCACTTTGTGATGCGATGGGGTCCGGTGTATAGTTATGTGCATAGACCTCGCTTATCCCTATCGCACCTGTGTATTTTAGCTAGGGGATTCTGACGCTCCTTCAGCATTGCCCCATAGCCTGCAATATCTGTGCTTTTACTTGCTCCATAGCCGAGTGCCTCCATGGAGCTAGGAGTCACAGGAGGTAGCCATTTCAATTGAGTCTGCCCTGCTATAGAATTGTATGTGTACCATACGGTGCAAAGAACCTTGACAGTAGAAACTCTCCTACAGCTTTGCCCTACTTTATGTAAAACTTGTGTTTTGTCAGTTTGATATGCGATCAAGCCCGGTGTAACGTAATGTGCATAGACCTCGCTTATCTCTATCGCCCCTGTGTATTTTGGCTAGGGGATTGTGACACTCCTTCAGCATTACCCCGTAGCCTGAAAAACTTATGCCATCTCTCACTCCATATCAGAGCGCTGCCTGCCATGTGGTGGGGGTTCAGGGGCTGCGGCCATTTTGCCAGTGTGCTATGCGATCGAGTCCAGTGTACCATAATGTGCATAGACCTCGCTTATTCCTATCGCCCTTGTGTATTTTAGTAAGGGGATTGTGATGTCCTTCAGCATTGCCCCATAGCCTGCAAAATCTGGACTGTTACTTGCTCCGTAGCCTAGGGCCTCCGTGGGGCAAGGAGTCATAGATGGTAGTCATTTCTATTTAGTCTGCCCTACTACAGAATTGTATGTGTACTGTACGGTGCATAGAACCTTAATCAGTAGAACTGCTCCTGCAGCTTTGCCCTGGTTTATGTGAATAAAAAAAATAATAATAAAGTGTCTGGAAAAAATAACATGCATTCGTACTTTAGGAATCGAACTCGGGACTCTGAGTATAGGAAGCGGAACACTTCGCCTCAGACAGATGAATAAATCCATTGGTTTTGATTATGCTGTTATGGCTACGGGATTAGGACGCTAACATACTGTACAAAATTCCTAATCTCAAGAGGCAATAGTGAACTTCTAACACATCCATTTGCGACAGTGTACACTACTGGTTTTATGTTGATTTGTCTGCGGGACTTGGACGCTCACATATTCATAAAGTACTGTAGATGGATCATATACTGTATGCTGTACTATTTGCGTCTGTACCGAATATACTGTATTAAATAATGCAGCATAATGAATGGCCTTCCCTGTCTGCTACATGTATAGGTTCAGGCTTCCTGGCTATCAGTAGCTTTCTAGCATACTCAGTGCCGAGTAGCTTTCCCAACCCCAGTTGGGCCGGATACACAGGCCACAGCCTGTCCTGACTGCAGAGTCTTCCAGACTGACTCTCCTGCACAGAAATTAGGTATACTCACACCTGCCTTTTCTTCTCTGTGTGGGTAAATCCCTCTTGCTGCACACAGAATGCATGTCTCATCAATGCAATTTACCCTCATACAGTTACATAACATTCTAGTCAACTAAGTATGTGCATTTTATAGTTCTGCATTAAATACTATATACCATAATGTTTTGTACACTTGTCACCAGAATTTAAGTTTGTATTGTGATACAGTGCACTGGAATGATGTACTGTGCTGTACAATACCCATCAGTATGGGACATAATTTGTTGATATTGTTTAGGAGACACCACAGTAAAAACAAAAAGGCAGTATTAGTCCAGATGTATAAATTCAAGTATCCCACACTCTTAACTTGGACTAAAAGTTACCTTTGAATATAAAAAAATACTTCAAGACATAAAGGACATACTGTTATTAGAACTGTACACAATACCTTTATACCCATGTAGTATTCAAACTAATAAACAGATGTAAAGGATTAAACCCAACAAATACAGTATATAGTAGCAAGCACTGCAGCATGGGTGTAGTACGGCTGACCGGCGGTCTCCTGACCACCGGTCAGCTTACCGACGCCGGGATCCCGGCAGCATACCGACGCCGGGATCCCGGCGGGGAGGGGCGAGTGCAGCAAGGGTTCTATTCCCACTCTATGGGTGTCGTGGACACCCACGAGTGGAAATAGTCCCTGTTGGTCGGCATGCCGACCATCGGGACAGTGACCCGTCGGGCTGGTGGAGGAGGTCATATGACTGTCGGTCAGCTGACCGGCGGTCAAATGAATACCACCCCCTGCAGCATACATGAGAGAACCCATACTGTTGTCTGTATTAAAAATGTAGAAAACTCTTTTGGCGTAGTATACAACATAAAACACCATTTATGCCTCAGATAGCCATTCTGATTGCAAGTACTGAGACTTTCTTGTGGCATACAGTTCATATTTCAAGAGAAGTTTTCAAGAAATCATCACCAATCTATAAAATTAGTGTATTGTTTGTAACCAGGATAGGGGATATCCTCCCCATCCCTGGACTTTGTAATAATATATGTAGTTTACAGTGGTTATTGTCAGGTAATTATTCACAGATAAGCAGACAATACTGTAATTGTAAAGACAGCACATGCTTTGAAAGATTTATGACCCCTCTTTAAAATGAAGGTGCCCTCGAGTCTCCAGGTGTCCAGATGGGTAAGAATGTGAAATTTTGTATCATTCCCCATTACTGTACTTTATAGTTTGTCTGGGAGGGGTGAGGCTTCTGCACAATGTATGACATCATCAAATAACAATCTCCTGACTCCCAATTGCAGAAACTAGCAGGGACAGACTTAGATTTGTCCTGTACTTTTATCAACTGTGGTGCTGAGAATTAGTGTGACTCATCCTCAACACTTGTGTATATGCTGAGGAACAAGACCCATTAGCACTGAATATGTTAAAGAAAGTCAATATGATCACGCCAAGCAAATGTATAAGCAAATCCTGCTTTTTTCAATACACTTAAGGTAAAGGGTTTTGTTCACCAAAACATAATTGTAATAATATTATGTTCAGTTTAAGATAACGTTCAAAATAGTATCCTTAAGATAGCATATGTTTACTAATGCTCTCAATGAGCAAACTTGAGTTTAGTGAATTTAGTTAAGACACCATATCACACAATCTCCACAAAATTACCTAAATTTAGGAATTATATATGTTTTATTTTAGAAAGATTAATTGACAGTTTGTAACAAAAGTAAATTAAGTTATTCCTTGAAAATAGAGTTGCTGCAGGGATAGAGATGCAAAAATCACATTCATCTACAAAACCATCTCCCCTTTAAACCTTTATTTGTTTAGGATCAAACAGATTATAAATTATTAGCAAGGAAAACATATTAATGGCAATTAATAGTAACTAAAAGTCTGCTCTTAGATAATAACAGTCAACACTTAATGCAATATAGCTGCTTAAAGTAAAAAAAGACAAATGTTCAATGTTAAATTTATTTCCTATTGATGCTTTTTGACTTATTTTTCCTTAATAGTTGTCAATTATTTGAAATAAAACTTTAAATGAACTCAGATTGTCAAAAAAATGTACGTGATCCTTTAAGCCAGCCACACAATGCAGTATTTAAATGGATTCATGCTTATCACGAGATGTGAAGAATATAATAATACAAATTAAATTGGTTTATCACCTTTAAAAACAGTAAAATTATAATTTATATTCTGTCCATCAGCAACTATTCATATCTCCAGTGGTTTTCCACCTTATGCTACTTTTCATTTTACAATCCTCTAAGAGCTTGTGATTAAATAGTAACTTCTAAATGCATGCAGGATCTGTATCTATAAAAAAGGACTGATTGAATTTGATTTATTATCCTAATTTAGTATATGAGCATAATAACTTCATTTTATTTGCCAAGTCATGACTTTATTAAATTGCTCCTATATGCATTACCTGTATTCCAGAAAGACAAACCTATCTATTTCTAAGTACGGTATATATATATTTTTTTAATCCATACATACATTATAAGTTGTTAAAGTAGAAAGTAAACAAAAATGCAATTCTAGAATTAACTACCTGTAGGCTTGGCATATATTGTGTAACTACAGTAGGTTGACTAAACATAAATCCCGTTGGTTACATGATTACAGTACCACCACTGATGTGATATTTAATATATATTAGCATTGTGTCTAGAAAGGTATGCATGCAGTATGTAGCTATCAGCAGTAATCCAGCCATCTTCTAAAGCCCCACGCCCACACCCCACAAACACAATCTTGCACTCACTGCTTTTATGACTCTACCATACACCAGTGCTCCTGAATCACAAAATATAACCCAAACAGATGGCAATACTCAGAAACTTCAAATAGTCAAGCCAACAGCATTTTTTATTCAGATGATTCAGTGCCCTAGAACAATTACAAGTAAATACAAAACACTTTTAAATGCCTATAACATCTCCCCATCACCTGAATGTTGCATCTCACTAATCATGGCCGTCACCAAACAGGTCAAACTCCATTGGAGTTGTGCCCATAGTGGTGCATTTTCACAGCATGACAGGAGCAGTATATTTAACAAACATGTATATACATTATACAACATTCCAAAATACAAAGCTACAAGCTGGTAATACATATTAATACTGTATAGTAGAAAACCATTCTGAAATTAATATAAAGATACACTGTAAAGCAAAATCCAAAAGCTTCCGAGAAGGGTTACAAATATTAAGTTTAGTGTTACAACATAACCACATTGTAAAGGTTATCCAAGAAACAGCAATAATGTCACAATTTATTTTTATAGAATTTATAAAAAGTAGTGGACACCCAGTGTTTAAATTGCCAGTGCATTTAACACAACTACTGTAGGTTTAGGTGTCAAACATAATATAAACAGTCCTTGTATACACACAGATGACCCAGGTGGTCAATTCAACGCCACTCCCCGGACCTCTGTGGGTAGACAATAATTCGGGCGCACTCCAAAAAAATTTTTTTTTGCAAACATTGCCCCAATTCCAAAAGAGAAAAGGGACCATTAATTTTGTACTAATTGCCTCTTATTAAAAACAAGCTGCTCCCACTTTATAGCTAGAAGTAAACTATACGTGAATGCCAGATATATTATAGAAAGAGCGCTAAGCACCTGCAGTGTCTATAAACTAATTATGCAGTTTCAAATAACAATTATGCCAGCATAGCATGTACAGAAAAGTGCATAAAAAATATAATTTATAAACAATTTATTACACATAAAAAGCTAGATATTATAATCTTTCACAAGCTTTTGTGTTAATCACTTATTCACATAAATGAAAACACTCAAGGGGCTATATAAATATATTCTAAAAGTAGCTATTGGGACAGTCCTTGGTCTCCAACTCCAATAAGATACATATGTTGCCGCTCCTAATAAAGAGACATTTACTTTCTGTCTAGAGACCATAAAGTTAGTAATTCTGTATCATTACTGTATCCAGACTCCAGTTCAAGTACTAAACTTTTAGTTGGAAGATATAAACAACAGCTAATGCTGTATTTCAGTGTACCGGAGTTTAGAGGAAGAATATCGTGCAATTGTAGTGCTCACCTCCCCAGCACCAGAAGTCCAGATATTGTGCTCCGGAAAAACGCAGTGCCCGGCTGCGGCAGCGCGCCGCTCTATGTTCCTCTGCCGGAGTCGCGGATTTCCCGAGGTGGTTGGAGCTTCACGTACTGGCCTCATTACTTCCAGTTAGAGGGTGAGGGAGCAACTCCCAGCTGTGGCTGCACGCCGCTCAGCTTCTCCTCATCAGTACTATTTGGGGAGCTCCTCACCGAGGTGTATATTAGAGATGCTTTACCAAGATAGCGGTTCCATAGTCCCAAGCATAAGTGTTCCCAAATAGGATATGAAAGTGTCCTTAACGTGTTTCTCCGTTATATCAATCGAACGGTTTCATCAGAAGGTATGTCAAACATGTCTGAACAGACCTCCTTGACCAATGACCATGGGCCTAATTTAGATCTGATCGCTGGGCTGCGTGCTTTGCTGCCCTGTGATCAGATAGTCGCCGCCTACAGGGGGAGGGTTAAATCTCTGCAATCGCATGTGTAGCAGAGATACACAAACTGATTTTGTGCAGTATCTGCATAGCCCAGAACTTACTCTTTCTGTGCGATTGATTCATGCTGATCTGGGCCGGAGCTGACGTCAGACACCCTCCCTGAAAATGCCTGAGCCTGCGTTTTTCCGGACACTCCTGGAAAATAGTCAGTTGCCACCCACAAATGGCCTCTTCCTGTCAATCACCTTGCGCACACCAGTGCGTTTGGATTTTTTGTACCATCGCGCCGCTAGGCACAGATGCCTGTTGCTGTTGTACGACACGACAGTGCATTGCAGTGCATATTCATGTGCAGTTCGGAACTGATCGCCCGCTGTGGAAAAACGCACAGCAGCGATCAGATCTGAATTAGGCCTCATATTCTGTCAGTAGTCATGGGGGAAAAGTTTTTTCATCTGTGGGTTGATAATGTCCAACAGGGAGAGGGGTGTTATACTGATGAAATTCTTGACAATGACCTGTCAGGATCAAAATGTCAAATCGCTATTAGCATACAGGTTTTTCCATCTGCCATGAGGTGATATTAAATACTTATTTTATTGAATCTGGTGAGTGCACTCTCTATTTACTACTGTGTGGATATTTGTGGACTTTTCCTTGGTCTAGAGTAGAACACCCCAGTTGTTGGAAACTGATGTGACTTTAATCAAGGACAATAAAACAGTAAAAACATATACCTTATACACTTTTGAAATTCATGTGTCACGTTGTGGTGGCTGGTCCATTGGTAAGCACATGCTGACATCATCACAATGCAACCTGCTTGGGAAGGCCCATTACTACAGTGACCCATATAAACAAGCAACAATGCTGTGACTACTTATGCAACTTAATATTGTAAATAAGTTAGAATCTCCAAGGGCCATATGCAGTGTAATGTAGCTACATTACATCATATGTGATCTGGTAAAAAATAATAATACTATACCTTTCATCTTTATCATGCAAGAATGGACACAGTATTTAAAGTAAAATCTCACTAGAATAACAGTATACCTCAGAACTTCAGCAAAAGATAGTGTACACTATTTATAAAGCATCTCCTTATTTTTAATAAGGATTAGATGGACCAAAAAGTGCAAATAATGTGCAACATATGACTACCATTGGAATAAATAAATTGTAATAACTGCTGCAAATAGCATAATCTCATTAAGTGAGTTAGGCAACAAATACTGTAGACCAGTGCCATAACTAGGTATTTTAGTGTTGTGTGCAAGAAACGGCATTGGCGCCCCCCATGCAAGACAGAAGCAGTGCGCGCCGCTTGCGCGCAAAAAATAAATAGGGATGTGGCTTCTTTTGGAAGGGGCGTGGCCACAAAATAATGCTAATTCATACTATGGTGCATAGTAGTCTCCATTATTCAAATTGCGCTGCACAGTAGCGCCACTACACCAGGTAGAGCACCTTTTTACACATTACGGCAGACAGCGTCCCCCTTTTTACACATTACGGCAGACAGCGTCCCTTTTTTACACATTACGACAGACAGCGTCCCCCTTTTTACACATTACGACAGACAGCGTCCCTTTTTTACACATTACGACAGACAGCGTCCCCCGTATTACACATTACAGCAGACAGCGTCCCCCTTATTACACATAATGGCAGACAGCGTCCCCTTATTACACATTACAGCAGACAGCGTCCCCTTATTACACATTACAGCAGACAGCGTCCCCCGTTTTACACATTACAGCAGACAGCATCCCCCCTATTACACATTACGGCAGACAGCATCCCCTTTTTGTACACATTACGGCAGACAGCATCCCCCTTATTACACATTACGGCAGACAGCGTCCCCTTATTACACATTACGGCAGACAGCATCCCTCGTTTTACACATTACAGCAGACAGCGTCCCCCTTATTACACATTACGGCAGACAGCATCCCCTTATTACACATTACGGCAGACAGCATCCCCTTATTACACATTACGGCAGACAGCATCCCCTTATTACACATTACAGCAGACAGCATCCCCCGTTTTACACATTACAGCAGACAGTGTCACCCTTATTACACATTACAGCAGACAGCGTCCCCTTATTAAACATTACAGAAGACAGCGTCCCCCGTTTTACACATTACGGCAGACAGCTTCCCCCTTATTACACATTACGGCAGACAGCGTCCCCTTATTGCACGTTACGGCAGACAGCGTCCCCCGTTTTACACATTACAGCAGACAGCGTCCCCCCTATTACACATTACGGCAGACAGCGTCCCCTTTTTGTCCACATTATGGCAGACAGCGTCCCCTTTTTGTACACATTACGGCAGCCAACGTCCCCTTTTTGTACACATTACGGCAGCCAGCGCCCCCTTTTTGTACACATTACGGCAGCCAGCGTCCCCTTTTTGTACACATTACGGCAGCCAGCGTCCCCTTTTTTACACATTACAGCAGACAGCGTCCCCTTATTACACATTACGGCAGACAGCGTCCCCCGTTTTACACATTACGGCAGACAGCGTCCCCCTTATTACACATTACGGCAGCCAGCGTCCCCTTTTTGTACACATTACGGCAACCAGCGTCACCTTTTTGTACACATTACGGCAGCCAGTGTCCCCTTTATGTACACATTATGGCAGCCAGCGTCCCCTTTTTACACATTGTGGCAGACACACACGAGAGAGAGAGAGAGAGAGAGAGACAGAAAGAGAGAGATATACTTACCATCTCTCCCCGCTGGCAGTCAGGCTCCTCATGCTGGCAGAGATCCCAGGCAGCCGCAGGGGAGAAGGAGGAGGAGGGAGGGGGACTGGAGCCGCAGCAGCGCTATGTCATTGGTAGAGGTGCCGCTGCAGCAGTCCCCTCTCCTTCCACATTGGCTGCCCGCTGCTGAGAATGCTGGGATGAGGGAATCGCATCCCAGCATTCACAGCAGCGCTGGCCAGCCAATACAGAAGGAGAGGGGACTGCTGCAGCGGCGCCGCTATCAATGACATTGTGCTGCTGCAGCTCCAGTCCCCCTCCCTCCTCCTCCTTCAAGTTCTCTGCCTCAGGCGCGGCAGCTGCTCTCCCCCCAGCATGGCGCACGGCACACAACAGACGGCATGTAATGAGTCAATTTGACTCATTACATGCCGCTGGCCATGCGCCTTCAGGGTAACTGCGCTGTGTGCCAGGCACACCTGGCACATAGGTAGTTGCGGCGCTGCTGTAGACTGCAAAAGATGATATATGTACTGCATGCAGAGACAGATTGGCCTTTAAAGCTACCGGGAAGGTTCCCGGGAGGCTGACTGCTGCATGTGGCTCTGCCCCCAGTAGCATGTCAGCGTTACTCACCATTTTATCTGGCAACTACTGCCAACACCTATCAAAGGCTGCAGCTTGGGGAGCTCTGACACTGTGAGGATAGGCTGTCTTCTCATGTGACATGGCGCCTCCAGTCGCCAGTTCCTGGCAGCCCCACAGTGCATACACATGGTGAGTGATAGCTCTCTTCCTTTAGCTGACATCTCTGCTTTCCTCTCCTTTCCTGCTCTCTCTGCCCTCCTACTCTTGGTTACACCCCCGGCCCCTTCTCACACACACTCCAACTCACCATCTGCTCCCTCCCCCACCTGCGGCAGCCCACTCGCGGCACCCCCTCCTCCACCTGCGGCACTCCCCTCCCCCACTTGCAGTGCCCCCTCTCCTATTCGCGGGTCCGGGGGGAGTGTGCAGCAGACTCCATCAGTCGCCGCATCCCCCTTCACCCACAGCACCACCCTCCCCCACTCACAGTGTAATGGGACTAATGGACACTGCTGTGCAGTGTAATGTGACTAACGAATGCTGCTGGAAGGTGAAATGTGAAAAACGGACGCTGCTGTGTGGTGTATAGTGAAAAACGGATGTTGCTGTACGGTGTAATGTGAATAACAGATGCTGCTGTGCAGTGTAATGTGAATAACAGACACTGCTGTGTGGTATAATGTGAATAACGGATGCTGCAGGGCGCTGTAGTGTGACTAACGGTCGCTGCTGGGCGCTGTAATGTGACTAATGGACGCTGATGGGTGCAGTAGTGTGACTAATGGCTGCTGCAGGGCGCTGTAGTGTGACTAACGGTCGCTGCTGGGCGCTGTAATGTGACTAATGGACGCTGATGGGTGCAGTAGTGTGACTAATGGATGCTGCAGGGCGCTGTTGTGTGACTAACGGTCGCTGCTGGGTGCTGTAATGTGACTAATGGACGCTGCTGGGTGGTATAATGTGACTAACGGATGCTGCTGGGCAGTGTAATGTGAATAACGGATGCTTCTGTCTGGTGTAATGTGAATGCATACTATTCTGTGGCCACAACCCCATATTGTTGCCGCGCACCTTCGGCACGCCTTACCAATATTTTGGTTATGAAGGGGGACAGCACCAAAGAAACTTAAACCCTGAAGCTGCAACATATGATTTACAGGATAGGATATCCTATACATTATAACACAGCAAATTGCAGGTCATCATTGTAGAGGAAGAGTATTTAAGTTTAAACTAAATGGGATTTTCCTAGTTTACTTAAAGCAAATCACAAATAAGTACTGTATTTGAATTTCCTGCATAGGATCTTTTTTTATAAGACATACATTAAAAGTGCAGTGTAGGTCTGGAGGCACATTCATTTTTTTTTTTTTTAATTCTAAGTACATCCAAAGCACAGTAGTGGTGCTGCTCTCAGGGCCCTTTCGCAACGGCACTGCTCGCAACCCATATTTATTGCCCTGTGTACTGATCCTGCCTACGTTGGTGATGGTTCCGCCTACCATTGATTTAGTGTCACATGGGGCCACTTCTGGAAATTTTCCAGGGTCACTTTTAGTTCCCAATCCCCCTGACTGCATGACATAAGCAAAATGTTGGTGCAAAATGATGGAGTGACAACCAAATAATCCTGCCACTAATCCTAATCAAAGCAAAAACACTGAATCAATAGTGTCAACATAGTATAACATTGCTATATTATATTAACTAATTTATTTATAGCCGATGCAGCACTGTCACTGGGTGTGCTGTACATCCCATTTTACAAATTACAATTTGTAGCCAGCTCCCCTCATGTATGTATAAGAAGCCAGCTATAATAACTAGAACTACAGAATTACTAAAATCAACTAATTTCTTAATTTAAAAATGAACATCGGTCCTCCGATTTAGTACTTTCAGACTAGCCAGTGATAAAAAGAACAACTTGATTCCGATAAAATAATCAGCAAATAAAAATAACAACAAAAAAAAAGGACATTTTTTTTACTAGATGTTAATTGAGCCTGGTAAGAGATACAATTAAATTGTTTTCACTGGCAAAAAAACTGAAATAGCATTGTGGACTAACCGATTTTTAAAAATCTTTCCTCTTTGGTCATTATATTGGAGTTCTTAAGAGGTTTAATATTGTTGTCAGTGTTAATAATGCTCCATCATTTTCTGGCAGCTTTATTAAGAATGTTGCTCCCTGTGGTTTAATTATAAGACCATTATTTTTCCATCTGAAGAATGTCTAGATTGGAGATAAATGAATTCAGCCTGAGTGATTGACATTGCTTTGGCTTTTGACTCAGGCAAACCAGGGCTAGCACTCGGAAGTGGTCAAGCTTAATATCCACTTGATTTTTACCTTCCTTTTCATTATTGGTAATAAAGTGGATGCAAAGGATTTGAGAGAAGAACAACCCCTTCTTTAGCACCACTGGATGCTGGCTTGCAGCTTCTAGTATCATTTTGATCTATATGTTTACTATATTGTAAATTTAATTTCAAAACTGTTGCCATTCCAACATCTAAATAATGGATCAAATAATGGCTGCTCACAAAGCTGATATTTATTGTGTTATTTATGGCATTAATTTCCATCATGGTGGCCATAAATTCTGAAGCAGTATCTGACCGTAGCACGAGAATGTCATCTATGAAGCAGGTGTAAAATAGAAGTTGCTGTGCGAAATGCATGTTTTCCTGAAAGAGACATCTCAAAACCAGTTAATTCAAGAGAGAAAAAAATCATCAGAAAATAACTAACTTCTGGTCCAGTCTTTTTTTTTTTTTTCAATCAAAGTTTTTATTGAAAATACAAGCATTTACAGAGATGACAGTGAAGGTCCAATCGGTAGTAAACATATGCCAAAGGAAACTGAGTAGTTGGTTAGACACATGTACAGTAATAACACACACATATATATATATGGAAAAAAAGGGGGGGATCTGGGTGCGCTAAAAATACACTGTCATCAACGACCATGAACAGAGAGAACAGTGATCCAGTAATTTAGTATTTATTACATAAAAAACAGGGAATTCTTCCCTTCATATAAAAACCAAATGATTTTTGCAGAATTTTTAGGCAGTACAATTCATACCAATACACGGTGAGTAATATACATTCAATGTTAATAAAACATTATCCAACAAACTGTTTATGATGGTGGAAACAGTGCTTGTAGAAACCCAATGCGTTTCGTCCCAGTCGGGGACTTCTTCAGGGGTATTTAACAGGTACCAGATTTATTTATAGCATATCTTGAAAAGACGTGTATCGCATTAAAGATGATAAAACAGGTATAAACCTAAGGAGCAAAAAATACAATTATGAGGGATCTTAAAAATTGAAATTAAAAAATGAGGAGATGGAGGAGGAGGGCGAGAGAGAGAAGATGTTACATACCCAGAATTGATCGATGGCGGATAATCCGTCAATGGATTTCCGTATTAAAAATGGACCATATTTAGCTGAACATAGAGAAATTACCTAAAAATATAGAAAGGAACCAGCATTTCAACAGATCGATCAAACTGGGCATGAGGTGACTGAAAAACTCCAAGTGGAATGAGATCCAAATACATACCAGCCAGATGATTAAGATAAATGTATTCTGGTTCAATGTGAAGGAGACTAACGCTCAACCTACAATAACAATTATATCGCAGTAAATATATTTAGCCCGCTGGTGTAATTTAAAAAAATAAATAAAATAACAATAAATAAACATAAATAAACGAAACCATCCCCGTATCAATATATGGAGACAAGGCAGTCACAGTGTTACTTACTGGGTGAGCATGTAGTGGTTCTCTCAAAGTCCAGAAGGCAACTGGAAGAGAGTACCACCAGCAGAATATTTATACCAAACTAGAAATTACATCACTTCCTGGAGTAATTAGTGAGGTCTAATTAACAAAATAAAAAGAAAACTTAATACCCAGTTAAAAAAGAGGTTGAATAGATAAGTGATGACAATAACGTGTGTATCAAAAACCTAATGGTTTACTCAAAAAATCGAGTAAACCATCATAACAAAAGATAAAGCTTAATTTATATGAATGGAACGCACATTTCCGCGTTCCAATAGCCGGAAGTGTATAGAACGGAAATTTAAACAGCCAGCATAAAAAATATAACCTAAAATATAACAAAATGACAAAACCTCCTCTGTAGGAGATAACCCACATCTCTATGCAGTGCAGTCACGTCGGCGACTCCGCCGTAACTAGATGGAGAATGGTTAGAAAGATAATTGTGGTTACGGCGGTGGAACGCACGGCCATTATGCGCTCCACCATCAGGAAGTGTACATCGAGGAAGTACTTATGCGGTGGAACGCATAAACAAGCGGAGAAGAAGTACTCCTCTGCGAGGGATGAACCGCATCTCAATGAGATGCAGAGAAGCCGGCCAATAGGTTGTAACTAGAGGATAGTTGTTTGGATATAAGATAATTATTATCACGGTGGTGGAACGCACGGCCATTATGCGTTCCACCATCAGGAAGTGTCCGTCAATTAAGTGCCTTTACAGTGAGACGCATACACATGTGATAACATATCAAGGGACACTGTTCTATTTAGTGGTCAAACTTTAAAATATAACGAATCACAAGGTGGGACACATAACGGGGATATCATATGCTACACCCTTTTACATCCTTAAAATTTTGCAGCTATAGACCGCATGGACAGATATAATTATATTGATGAGTGAAAAAGTGACAATAAAAACTAATAATAATAATAAATGCTAAGCAAATAGATATCCTAATGAAAGGTATATGAATATGTGCCTAATTAGGAAAACCTGATAGTCTGATGATTAAACTATTAGAAAATAAATAGGAGGCTAATCATGAGGGCCTGATGGCCCAATAATATCATTAATCAAAAAACACTAAGTGTAAATAGTTAAATAATAATCAAAACAAGTGTACAATAATAATAGGTGCTATAAGTATGGAAATCAACATGAAAATTGATACTGTATATATATTTCAGATGCAGCTCAAAGTTAGTGAATAACACTGTTGACTTTACAATTAATTTGTCTCCATATTTACAATCACGATGACGGGGTTACAAAACATCAAAGTAATTGTTAAATGTTTATGCGTTCCACCGCATAAGTACTTCCTCGATGTACACTTCCTGACGGTGGAGCGCATAATGGCCGTGCGTTCCACCGCCGTAACCACAATTATCTTTCTAACCATTCTCCATCTAGTTACGGCGGAGTCGCCGACGTGACTGCACCGCATAGAGATGTGGGTTATCTCCTACAGAGGAGGTTTTGTCATTTTGTTATATTTTAGGTTATATTTTTTATGCTGGCTGTTTAAATTTCCGTTCTATACACTTCCGGCTATTGGAACGCGGAAATGTGCGTTCCATTCATATAAATTAAGCTTTATCTTTTGTTATGATGGTTTACTCGATTTTTTGAGTAAACCATTAGGTTTTTGATACACACGTTATTGTCATCACTTATCTATTCAACCTCTTTTTTAACTGGGTATTAAGTTTTCTTTTTATTTTGTTAATTAGACCTCACTAATTACTCCAGGAAGTGATGTAATTTCTAGTTTGGTATAAATATTCTGCTGGTGGTACTCTCTTCCAGTTGCCTTCTGGACTTTGAGAGAACCACTACATGCTCACCCAGTAAGTAACACTGTGACTGCCTTGTCTCCATATATTGATACAGGGATGGTTTCGTTTATTTATGTTTATTTATTGTTATTTTTTTTTTTTTATTACACCAGCGGGATAAATATATTTACTGCGATATAATTATTATTGTAGGTTGAGCGTTAGTCTCCTTCACATTGAACCAGAATACATTTATCTTAATAATCTGGCTGGTATGTATTTGGATCTCATTCCACTTGGAGTTTTTCAGTCACCTCATGCCCAGTTTGATCGATCTGTTGAAATGCTGGTTCCTTTCTATATTTTTAGGTAATTTCTCCATGTTCAGCTAAATATGGTCCATTTTTAATATGGAAATCCATTGACGGATTATCCGCCATAGATCAATTCTGGGTATGTAACATCTTCTCTCTCTCGCCCTCCTCCTCCATCTCCTCATTTTTTAATTTCAATTTTTAAGATCCCTCATAATTGTATTTTTTGCTCCTTAGGTTTATACCTGTTTTATTATTTTTAATGCGATACACGTCTTTTCAAGATATGCTATAAATAAATCTGGTACCTGTTAAATACCCCTGAAGAAGTCCCCGACTGGGACGAAACGCGTTGGGTTTCTACAAGCACTGTTTCCACCATCATAAACAGTTTGTTGGATAATGTTTTATTAACATTGAATGTATATTACTCACCGTGTATTGGTATGAATTGTACTGCCTAAAAATTCTGCAAAAATCATTTGGTTTTTATATGAAGAGAAGAATTCCCTGTTTTTTATGTAATAAATACTAAATTACTGGATCACTGTTCTCTCTGTTCATGGTCGTTGATGACAGTGTATTTTTAGCGCACCCAGATCCCCCCCTTTTTTTCCATACCTTATATTGGACCTCATCTAACAGGAGGTTCCCTCTGGTGTGCAGCTCATTCCATATACACACAGCGCTAAGGGTTACTTCCCCTTTTTTCTAGACACATATATATATAGGGTTCTACATCTGATTAAAACCTGATTGGTTTATATTTGAATTGGGTATTGTAACTGAGCAAAAAACCTGATTAGTGTATATCGAAATCTTTTGATGTTGTATCCATCTTGTATGTTAACAATGGTATTGGAAAAGATGAAGTAATGATATATATCGAATTTTAAGAATAAATTTTAAATTTATACTGATTGTCTGAATTAAGTGACTAGCGCCCTCAGATTCTGTATGTACATATATATATATATATATATATATATAAAATCATCAAATAAAACATCTCTGTACAAAGAAGTGTAAAACACAGAAAGTGGACCAAAGGATGCATTTAACAAGTAAACAATGATGGTCCATCTATAAAGGGACTTTGCCTACTTACATTAACTCTTGTAGATAAGTAGATTAAAAGTGCCTGAAAGGCTTGTTGAACAACAACTATATGCATTTTTTTTAGAAAAAGACTATAAAGCAGGAAGAATAGAGGAGAGTAAGGAGGAATAGAAGGGTAGGGGTAAAGGTGAAATATGAAGACTAAAGGCCCCTGATAGGTTGGGTATAAATTAAAACAAAAATAAAGGGGTAGGAGAGAACGGGAGGGGATCGAAACCCTAGCTAAGACCTGGAAGGGGAGTATTGTGAAGCCTATACCAAGGGAGTCATATGAAGTGAAATTTTAGTACCGTATTATATTGTAAACTGGTAATATATCTCATTTTTTATATGAACCAGATTCTGGTCAATAGTTCCTGTTTGTCAGGGGAAGTAACAGCTTTCCAATTAAGCACTATTTGGTATTTAGCTGCACACGAGATATGGGGGACCGAGTAGTAAGTTAACAAGAGAGGGGAGTGTCATGAGCTCAGCGAGTGCATTAACAGGGGACCTAACCATACCCCAATATCGGGCAATCACAGGGCATGACCACCAAATGTGGTAAAATGAACCCACTTGCCCACAATGGCCCTCATTCCGAGTTGTTCGCTCGTGAATTTTTTTCGCATCACAGCGATTTTCCGCTAACTGCGCATGCACAATGTTCGCACTGCGGCTGCGCCAAGTAGATTTGCTAAGAAGTTTGGTATTTTACTCACGGCATTACGAGGTTTTTTCTTTGTTCTGGTGATCGGAGTGTGATTGACAGGAAGTGGGTGTTTCTGGGCGGAAACTGACCGTTTTATGGGTGTGTGTGAAAAAACGCTGCAGTTTCTGGGAACAATGCGGGAGTGGCTGGAGAAATGGGGGAGTGTCTGGACGAACGCTGGGTGTGTTTGTGACGTCAAACCAGGAACGACAAGCACTGAACTGATCGCACTGGAAGAGTAAGTCTCGAGCTACTCAGAAACTGTACAGAGAAATCTTTTCGCAATATTGCGAATCTTTCGTTCGCAATTCTGCTAAGCTAAGATTCACTCCCAGTAGGCGGCGGCTTAGCGTGTGCAATGCTACTAAAAGCAGCTTGCGAGCGAACAACTCGGAATGAGGGCCAATGTCTCCAACATAAATTAGATGTACTTGGATAAATGTGGTGAAGTTTCTCAGTTACTAAGTACCATCTGGTAAAGACCTTGTATGTGTTTTCATGTATGGCCACACTTATTGAACATTTGGATATCACTGTACAAATTGAATCCCAATCCTCATCCGCCAAATGTAACCCTAAATCTGTCTCCCAGGCCTGTTCATGAGGTTCAATAGGGGGAAGATCCAATATCAAAATAGATTTGTATAAATTTGAGATAGCCCCTTTATCAGTGGGATTGTATATGCATAATCTTTCTAGAGGGGTCAGGATTTGCAGTGGATAAGATAAGTGAAGGGACAGTATAAAAAGGCAAATTTGTAAATACTGAATATGCAATAAGTTAGGAATTCCACATTTTTCTTGTAGGTCTGCAAAAGATTTTAGAGCATTTGTACCCATAATGTGATGAACTTGCGTGATTCTTGCGGAGGTCCAGGGAAGGACCATTGAGGGCGAAAGTCCCAGCAGAAAGGCTGGGTTAAACCAAAAAGAGGTTAGGGGAGATGGGGAAGTGGCAAGCTTCAACTTCTTATTAAGTGACACCCAGTTTTGCAGAGTTAACTCCACTGTAGGAGATGAAGAGATAGCTTGGGTGTAATGTTTGTGGTGCAACCATGGTAAAAAAGAAATCAGAGGAACAGCAGCCAAATCACTGTCCAGGTCAACCCACCATTTAGAGTGTCAAGGAGAATGCCATGCAATCATCTGACTAAGACAGGCCGCATCATAGTAACATTGGAGGATAGGTAGGCCAAGTCCCCCGTTTTGTGTGTGTTTACCCAAAATGTCTCACCTTATTAGTGCCTTTTTGTGGTTCCAGGTGAATTTACTGTACGGGAAGGAAAGTGGGGTGGCAATTCCAGTGCTGTCTTGTGCTGCACAGTCCAGTGTAGTGTCTTATGCTGCATCAGTCCAGTCACAGTGGTGGTGTCCTCTGCTGCCATATGTCCAGTGATGCTGTATAAGCCCAGTCCAGTGGTGCTGTGTTTTGCTGCATCAGTCCAGTGGTGGTGTCTTGTGCTGCATCAGTCCCGTCACAGTGGTGGTGTCCTCTGCTGTCATATGTCCAGTGCTGCTGTATAAGTCCAGTCCATTGCAGCAGTGCTGTGTTGTGCTGCATCAGTCCAGTGGTGGTGTCCCTGTGCTAGTGTATAAGTCCAGTAGTAGTGCCGTATATGTCCAGTGATACTGCTGTATACTGTATGTCCAGTGATACTGCCATATATGTCCACTGATACTGCCGTATAATTCCAGTGGTTCTGGTGTATAATTCCAGTGATACTGCCATATAAATCCAGTCCAGTGGTACTGACGTATAAGTACAGTGATACTGCTTTATATGTCCAGTGGTACTGCTGTATAAATCCAGTGGTACTGGCGTATAAATCCAGTCCAGTGATAATGCCGTATATGTCTAGTGATACTGCCATATATGTCCAGTGGTACTGCCATATAATTCCAGTGATACTGCCGTATATGTCCAGTGGTACTGCCGTATAAGTCCAGTGGTACTGCAGTATAATTCCATTGATACTGCCGTATATTTCCAGTAGTACTGCCATATAATTCCAGTGGTACTGTCCTGTGCTGTATATTATTTACTTAATTTAAAGGGGTAATTATGTAATCCAAATAATTTTTACAGGGTTTTCCTTGTGTGGTGTAGAAATACACTGTCCTGTGCCGCATATTGTGGTATTTGGAAGATAAAATAGGGAAAGATCAAGAACCACTTCCTCCTAGTGCTGAAGCTGCTGCCACTAGTCATGACATAGATGATGAAATGACATCAATGTTGTCTGCCAAGGCCGATGCCCAAGGTGATAGTAGAGGGAATGTAAAATCCAAAAAGCCAAAGTTTAGTAAAAAGACCCCAAAAAATAAATTTTAATGGTCTAAGGAGGAACATAAACTTGTCAATATGCCATTTACAACACGGAGTGGCAAGGCACAGCTAAGGCCCTGGCCTACGTTCATGACTAGTGGTTCAGCTTCACATGATGATGGAAGCACTCATCCTCCCACTAGAGAAATGATAAGAGTTAAGCTGGCAAAAGCACAGCAAAGAACTGTGCATTCTAAAATGTTATCACAAATCCCCAAGGAGAGTCCAAGTGTGTCGGCGGTTGCGATGCCTGACCTTCCCAACACTGGAATGGAAGAGGTGACTTCTTCCACCATTTGCATGCCCTCTGCAAGTGCTGGAAGTAGCACCCACAGTCCAGTTTCTGATATTCAAATTGAAGATGTCACTGTTGAAGTACACCAGGATGAGGATATGGGTGTTGCTGGCACTGAGAAGGAAGTTAACGATGAGTATTCTGATGGTGATGTGGTTTGTTTAAATCAGGCACTGGGGGAGACAGTTGTTGTCCGTGGGATTGATAAGCCCATTGTGATGTCTGGGCAAAATACCCAAAAAGCCACCTCTTCAGTGTGGAATTATTTCTCCACAAATCCGGACAACAGGCGTCAAGCCATGTGTTGCCTCTGTCAATCTGTAATAAGCAGGGGTAAGGATGTTAACCACCTTATTTACATCCTCCCTTATACGTCACCTGCTGCGCATTCATCAGAAGTCAGTGTCAAGTTCAGAAACTTTGGGTAAAAGTTTATGCAGTTTACTGACAGCTAAATCCCTTCTTCCTCTTGTACCCAAGCTCCTGCAAGCCACACCACCAACTCCCTCAATGTCAACATCCTCCCCAGTCAGGATCGCCAGTAGTCCTGCAGGCCATATCACTGGCAAGACTGAGGAGTCCTCTTCTAATCGGGATTATTACGGAGGATCCTTGAGTGGTACGCCTACTGCTGCTGTTGCTGCTGCTGCTGTTGTTTCTGCTGGGAGTCGATCATCATCCCAGAGGGGAAGTCAGAAGACCACTTGTACTACTCCAACTAAGAAATTGACTGTCCAACAGTCCTTTGCGAGGAAGATGAAATATGACAGCAGTCACCCTGTTGCAAAGCAGATAACTGAGGCCTTGACAGCTATTTTGGTGTTAGACGTGTGTCTGGTGTCCGCTATTAGTTCGGTGTGACTTAGAGAATTGATGGCGGTAGTGTGTCCCCGGTACCAAATCCCATCTATATTCCACTTCACTAGCATGCGATACCGAGAATGTACAGAGGCATCAGAAAAACCTTTAAGACACTGTCCTCAGTGTCCCTCAAAAATGCAGTTGTACCCACTGTCCACTTAACCACGGACATGTGGACAAGTGGAACAGGGCAAACTAAGGACTATATGACTGTGACTGCAAACTGGGTAGATGTATTGCCTCCTACAGCAACAGCAGCAGCGGCACCAGTAGCAGCATCTTGCAAATGCCAACTCATTCCTAGGCAGGCTACGCTATGCATCACTGCTTTCCGTAAGAGGCACACCGCTGACAACCTCTTACGGAAACTGAGGGACATCATCGCACAATGGCTTACCACACTTAGACTCTCCTGGGGATTTGTGATATCGGACAACGCCACCAATATTGTGCGTGCATTAGATCTTGGCAAATTCCAGCACGTCCCATGTTTTGCACATACAATTAATTTGGTGGTGCAGAATTTTGTGAAAAATGACAGGGGCGTGCAGGAGATGATGTTGGTGGCCAAAAAATTGTGGGCCACTTTTGACATTTAGCCACTGCGTGCCGAAGACTGGAGCGCCCCTAAACGCTCCTGAACCTGCCCTGCCATCACCTGAAGCAAGAGGCTGTAACAAGGTGGAATTATGTATGCTTCAGAGGATAGAGGAGCAGCAAAAAGGTAATTCAAGCCTATAGATCAACCTATGATATAGACAAAGGAGGGGGAATGCACCTGACTCAAGTGCAGTGGAGAATGATTTCCATCTTGTGCAAGGTTCTCCAACCCTTCTAACTCGCCACATGTGAAGTCAGTTAAGACACTGCTAGCTTGAGTCAGGTCATTCCCCTCATCAGGATTTTGAAGAAGCAGCTGGAGAAATTGAAGGAGGAGCTAAGACAGAGCGATTCTGCTAAGTATGTGGGACTTGTGGATGGAGCCCTTCATTCCTTTGCCAGGATTCAAAGTTGTTAAGAACATACAATACAAAAAATAATAAAAATCTCCTTTTAGAGGTATAGAAAAGCTTACATTGGCATTATATAGTATGTTAGAAACATCCAATATTGGAATATCTAATGCCTTATATTGCTGATCAAGTGAAACACAGAAAATGTCCTTAGAAAGTCCAAATAATCAAGCATGAGTTGTGTGTTTCACTTGATCAGCAATATCTCTAAAAGGAGCTTTTTTTATTATAATTTTTGTATTGTATGTTCTTAACACTGTGTATTTTAACATATTATTTGGTTTTGTAATGCTGGCCGGCATTGATAATTTATGTGTGTAACGTTTACTTTTAAAGAAATTAAAACCCACACCAAAGGGAATAAATGCAGTCTCTCGATATTTTTTTGTCCCCAGCAAGCATGACTCGACAATTTGTGCAACCTATATATCACAAAAACCTGGTGTTAGGGATAACCGTCGTTTTTGTATTCTTTGATCAATGTCCTTGATATTACTTTGGTGTTTGTAACAAAAATGTGGTGGATCTTTGCACCCTTTACCCAAAACTGGGTCTGCATGTAAAATGTGCCACGTCCGGCTGATAAAAAAGGAGGCGTGGTGATCATGAATAAAACTGATGATATTAAAGAGGTGTGTCAACAACTTTCTGACACACAATGTTATCATAAATTAACTTTTGATCCAACCATAAGTTACAAAAGAGAAATTGAAAGTATCATTAAGTTGGGCCTGAATAATTCATTGATTAATGACAATATGGCTAACATTTTATATCAAGAACATCCAGTGGTACCCCTCATGTATATTTTGCCCAAGGCGCATAAAACCTTATGAAATCTGCCAGGTAGACTCATTATTTTCTCACATGGGTCATTGTGACAGAAACTGTTAAAGTTTGTAGGTTATCTACTGCAGCCTATAGTTCTAAATAATGATCATTATTTGAAAGACACAATGCACTTTCTTAATAAATTGAGTGTTTTACCTGGTGACTGCTCACTAGTAACTTTGGATATAGTTAATCTATATACCAGTACCAGTATACCTCATCAAATGGGAATCAGTGCGATCAGAATGATGGCAAGTACAATTTGATTATCTCATGTTGTTCTTACACAAGAATTATTTTATGTATGAAATACATATTTGCAACACCACAGGACAGCAATGGGAGTCTAACATGGCCCCCGCTTATGCAAACTTAGACATGTACCCATATGAAAACACCACATCATATTGCACCCATTGTCCAATTTATTACTTTCTGTGTAAGATTTATAGATGATGTATTATTAATTTGGACTGGCGGCCAGGATAATTTACTGAATTTTTTAATGACCTCAATAAAATTAGCAAGGAAATCAAATTTGCATTGAGTTTTAGCAACAAGGTGGTAAATTATTGGAATGTTTCAGTAAATATATCAGATGGAAAATTTGTGATCAAGCATTACACAAAGCCAACAGACTGGAATACTATACAAGCAGCAGACAGTTTCCATCTTAGACTGCTTGAAAATGAATTGCATTATTCTCAATTTGTCCGGGTCACCAGAATTACATTGGACAAATAATTACTGCCACAAGCTCTAATGGAGATGAGCAATACATTACTGAAGACTGGATATTATAAAATAGAAATGAATAAAGCAATGGATAAATGCTTGGCTTTGGACCACTCTAAGATTTTAACTATCAAAAAATAGGTCCAGAACATATGATTTTCTCCACTACATTCTCAATATGGTCACATATAGTCAAAAGTGCATTCCAATGACACTGTCATATTTTGCAAGCACTCCTAATTTTTGGTATATGGTGCAAAGATCCAACGCAGTTACAAATAAAATCTCTTCATCAGACAATGGTCAAAGAACACAAAAATTATAGTTATCCCTAAATCCAGGGGCTAAATTTACTAAGATGGGAGTTCTGTTTAAGATGGGATGTTGCCCATAGCAATCAATCAGATTCCATATATTATCTTCTAGAAGGTGCCAGATACATGAGAAGTAGAATCTGATTGTTCGCTATGGGCAACATCCCATTTAAATAGAACTCCCGTCTTAGTAGACTTAGCCCCAGGAGTTTTTTTTTCACTTATTTATGCAGTTACCTTGAGTAACATGGTATAGCAAAGATTAATTTTGTGCGTTTGCTTGACTTAACTGAGAGGCAGAGCCTTGAGCACTGCATATGCCAGTGCCAGGCATTATGGATGTTCCCTTCCAGATGCTATGGTTTTGCTAATTATCTGCATAGATAGGCTGTGAGCTACAGCTTGCTGCTTTTACTGCCTAGTAGTGATGTGATTTAACACACATGTTGATAGATTAGCATTAATGAGCACATCCAGAAGTTAAAGTGAGCTGGAACTGTGATTCTTCAGTTCTATTTGGTTACGGAACCAGTTCTGCCTCCTCCGGCTCCCCTAACCCGCTGAGATTGTGTAACCAGTGGGTGCACGGCTCCTTCCCCTCAGCGGCAGCCAGAGGCAGGAGCTCACTCCTGAGCTATGGCTTCCGGTTCAGGAAGTGTGCGGCACTATTGGAGAGACGTCATGACGCCAAGCAGAGGGCAGGGATCCGGAAGCATGAGCTGGGATGGTGAGTATTGTGTTTGTTTGTTTTTGTGTGTGTAAGTGGTGCTACTATAGGGGGGAAAAACAACTGGGGGCATATCTACTTGGAGCAAACCAACTGGAGGCATGACTACTAGGGACATAACTATAGGAAGTACACCTACAGCAGGCATATCTACTAGGGGCATAACTACAGGGGGCATATATACTGGGTATATCTACTGGGGGCATAGCTACAGTGGGCATAACTACAGGGGGCATAACTAATGAGGACATTGAATAGGGGGCACTTAAGGGGCATCACTCTTGGGGACATAAGGGGCACTACTGCTGGGGGCACTGTATAAGGGGCTTCAATACTATGGGCTCTACATAAGGGGCACTACAAATGTGGGCACTACCACTACAGTGGGCATTGCATAAGGGGCACTTCTGCTGTGGGCATTATGTGTATTTGGGGTGCTACGACTGTGGGCTTTGTGCATAAGAAGCACTAATGTGTGTCGTAACATGAATAAGGGACACTACTATGTGGTATAATGTGAATAAGATTGTGCTACTGTGCGGCGTAATTTGAATTGGACAAGCATGGTGGTAGGGAGGGTGAGTTCCACCACCTCTCTACGACCACTTTAAGCACTGAGAACATCCCTGAGGGAGGATCTAATGAAGAATGGTATAAGGTGTTTTTTATGAAAATGTTAGTATGCTGACTGCCCCAAGAGGAAGGTGTACCGAAACAGGTTGTCGGGCGTATGGTAGTTTTGCACATATGCTATTTTTTGCACCTATTTTGCTTGTTTAAAATGTACCTTATTGACATGTAACTGAAGAACCATTGAGCTGTATAACGGAAATCGATAATATTTATTTTTGCATCATGGTTTGGTGTACTGGTCTTATCTCTGTGTGTGTGTGTGTGTGTGTGTGTGTGTGTGTGTGTGTGTATATATATATATATATATATATATATACATGCAATACAGTCGGCACTCACAGAAAAAGATATCACAGCCAGCCTCCGTGCAATGCTCAAAATCAATGCACTACTCCAAAAGGAACGGCACTGGAGGCAATGAATACAGAAAAAATGTGTATTGTCCAACATTTGGTGTTGTTGTTGCTTGAAGAAAGGGCTGTAGCCCTGAAACAGCTGTCGCTTTACAATACACATTTTTTCTGTATTCATTGCCTCCAGTGCCGTTCCTTTTGGAGTAGTATATATATATATATATATATATATATATATATATATATACACATACATATACACTGTATATTATATATATGCCTACACACACACACACACACACACACACACACACACACACACACACACACACACACTGTATAGGGTTGATAAAAGTAAACACACAAGTTTTTATAGTCCACAAGATCCGTTTTCTCAAAAATGAAAGTTGTCCAGGAAGCGTTCTTCCATACAGTATGTCTTGCTTTCTTCAGAAAGTACTAGCAATCATTTTTATGTTTAAACATAACATACATATATATTGGTAGATGCTCAATTAGCTTAGTGATATCATTCAGGTGCTCGAAAGGGAGGTGTATTTCTAAGCAAGAAAAAAAGGGCATTTGTTTCCCCCAGCACCCTGAATGATAACCGTAACCAGATATAAATTCCACATAATAATAGAATTCAGAGATCTTCGTTACACATATTTGCGCAAATGTGTGAATAAGCCCCAAAGCCGCACCAAGGCGTCTCTGTGGAACCCCAAATATACAGAGACGCCTTGATGCGGCTTTGGGGCTTATTCACACATTTGCGCAAATATGTGTAACGAAGATCTCTGAATTATATTATTATGTGGAATTTATATCCGGTTACGGTTATCATTCAGGGTGCTGGGGGAAACAAATGCCTTTTTTTCTTGCTTATGTTTAAACATACAAGAAATCTTCACATAGAACACACTACATTATAATATTATTTATGCTAGCTGTCCACATAACGCAAGCATTACAATTCTATTAACACACAGTATAATAAATTCTTCATAAAATACTTATTAAACACATAAGGAATAAATCTAGTCAAAGGACTAGAGATTCGGTTAAATGTCAATATTTTAGAAAAATAAATACTAATTATAATTGTGGTCAATTAATTTTCAAAGTCCATTTAATATTTGTTTTATGTGTAAGTAAGTGGTGGTATTCATGTGACCGCCGGTCAGCTGACCGACAGTCACATGACCTCCTCCACCAGCCCGACGGGTCACTGTCCCTATGGTCGGCATGCCGACCAACAGGGACTATTTCCACTCGTGGGTGTCCACGACACCCATAGAGTGGGAATACAACCCGTGGCGACCGCAGGTCGCCACCGAGCCCGCAGCGTGGCGAGCGCAGCGAGCCCGCAAGGGGCTTGCTGCACTCGCCCCTCCCCGCCGGGATCCCGGCGTCGGTATGCTGCCGGGATCCCGGCGACGGTAAGCAGACCGGCGATCAGGAGACCGGCGGTCAGCCGTACTACACCCGTAAGTAAGTAGAGGCATATTTCTGCTTTATCACTGGGATATACTCATTGGGCCTAATTCAAGGTTGATTGCAAAACAACATTTTCCTCTAATGGGCAAAACCATGGGGATAATTCAGACCTGATTGGTGCTGTGCGTTTTCATCACACGCAGCCGCTGTGACCCGGGCTGCGACGAGTAGCTCCCTGCCAGCGCGCAGGAGCTGCACTGGCTGGGAGCTACTCTTCCAGTACAAAAGCATCACCGCTGTGTGATGCTTTTGTACTTGTGCAAAGGAAGGGGGTCCTTCCTGATATGCGGGGCGGACTAGCCCTGTGCTGCGCATCCCCCCCGCATGTCAGGGAAGCTGATCACAGATGTGCTAAATTTAGTACATCTTCGATCAGGTCTGAATTACCCCCCATGTTCGCTGCAGGGGTGGGGTCAGATATAACATGTGCAGAGAGAGTTAGATTTGGGTGGGTTATTTTATTTATGTGCGTGGTAAATACTGCAAATTATATTCCATTCAACATCCAGATTCTATAATCATAAATTTTGTAGAATTTACACTTGCAGTGAAGTGGTTTTCTGTGTTGACTAATAGTGGACTGTGTTCTTAAATGCTTTTTTTCCATTTCTAAATCTGCAGCACTATTTTTTATTCATAGCTATTCAGAATAATATTTAAATATTTTCAAATATATTTTAATATAATATGCCCCAGTTTTTGTTTTGTTTCTTTACCATACCCCTTCCACCTTGCAGAGAGATTTAATAATTTTTTGGTTAACGCAAAATCTTGGTAATATATAATTAATATGTTTGACTGCAGACATCACTAAGAACTACAGTAGCCCAACTAACTAATTTTCCTATAAGCATCTCTTTGGGGTTCAAGGAAAACATTGGCTATTTTGGTGGTACATGTGTTCTGACAACCTCTATGGCATTTCCAAAATATTTCTAATAATTGAATTCCCCCTTTAGAGAAAATCTCACCATCACAGGCATATCTATAATGGGTGCAGTGTGTGCAGCGCACACGGGCCCCTGAGTCCAGGGGGAACCCATACCACACACAGTGCACCCATTTTTTTAATACTCACCCCTCCGGAGTCGCACTGTTAAAACCCAGTGAAAATGGTGCAGCGGCCATTTTCACGGAGTTCTGCGCATGCACAGTAACGAAATCACTGGAAAGATGGCTGCTGTGCCATTTTTACTGAGATCTATGCATGCGCAGTGGAGTATGAGCCCTCTAGTGTTAAGACTCTACAGCGCTCTCGGTAGAGAGGAGCGGGCCGGAACGGAGGAGCAGCACAGGGGCCTCCTCCTCTCTTAAAGCGCCCCTTCTCACCATCTCCCTTTTTTACTACCGTATGTATAACTCTCAAGCAATCTTGGTTGCTTTGGTTGGAATTCCTTCTCCTTTAAAGGGTTAAAATATTCCAATTTACTGTATAGAAATTCATACAATACAAATGCTGCTGCCTACACTTTGGAGGCTAACAAAAGTTAAAATGACAATCTGATTGGAATGTTTCAGAAGATAGATACTTAGCCTCAAATTGTTGTTGAGAACAGCAATATCCTTTGCATTATACTATTAGAGAATATATAGCTCCCAAGAGAGAAGGTTAATACACGTTGACCTGCTGCCAGCTCCACATATCTAGCTTGAAGTGTATTTCTGTAGATTGTTGAATACACCACAATTTTAGAAAAAAACTGTATTATTATGAAAGGAAGCTCAATAACTCATTTCCACATACAGTTTGCAAGGTAAAATGTATATACAGTGTATGAACAATACAATATAATTACTGTATAAATAGAACATTATGTGCATGCTATTGTATAAATTAAAAGCAGAAAGCACACAAAAGGGGGTGTATTTACTAAAGTGCTGGTTTATAGAAGTGGAGATGTTACCCATAGGAACCAATCAGATGTTAGCTAGTATTTTCTAGAGTGTGCTAGATAAATAAGTAGAATCTGATAGATTGCTATGAGCAACATCTCCTCTTCTATAAACCTCACTTTGGCAAATATACCCACAGAAAGTGAAAATCATCAGCAAGGTGTAAGATGGAGAGCAGCCATACAGCTGGCCAATCAGTGACTGACTGACTGATTCATACATACAATGTATCTTAGGGATGGGACCCAAGTCTAAACACAGAATTAATTTATGTTTCATATACATTTTATACACATAGGGCCTTATTCAGGTAAAACCATGGGCAAAACCATGTTGCACTGCAGGTGGGGCAGATTTAACATGTGTAGAGAGAGTTAGAATTGGGTGGAGAGTGTATAAACTGAATTCTAAAGTGTAAAAATAAAGCAGCCAGTAATTACCCTGCACAGAAACAATATAACCCACCCAAATCTAACTCTCGCTGCTCGTTACATCTGCCCCACCTGCAGTGCAACATGGTTTTGACAAATTGATATCTTTTTTCGTTTGCCATCAAACCTGACCCCCTTAGTCTGAATAATGGTAATTTGAATACATTTGAATAATATTTAGCATGAACCAAAATTTGAGTATAATACACAAAATTAATGTATGTTCCATGTACAGCTTATACACACAGCCTGAAGAAAAATTTTATACAATATGTTTTATATGTTTGTGCAGTAAAAAAGTTTGTGTATAATGAACCATCAGAAAGCAAAGGTGTCACTATCCCAGTCATGCTGAAAAAGTTTTTACTTCGGTATATTCTGTATTTAAGTACTTTGAATATGGGAGACTCGCTCTGTATTGTGATTGCAGCTTAGATGCAAATTCTACCCAACTCAGCATTACTGTAGCTGTAATATCAAGAGATATCTTTCAGTTTCTATCCATATTAAAAGAGGATGCCAACACTTTTTGTTTTACTTCAACATATAAGATGATTTACAAAAAACTGCTATGAACTTTATTTTCTGTTATTGCTTAAATATTAGAAATATATTAAATATTTCCATAACCTTCCATATGCCTGACAGAAAGCCACCTCTACAGTTAGTTTTATCTTATTGTCAGGGCCGGCGCCACCATTAGGCAGCTTTAGGCAGCTGCCTATGGGCGCTGGCCACTGGAGGGCGGTATGCTCCACTTAAATATATTTTACTAAACAAATTCTATTTTTCTATGTAAGCCCGGGGGCGGCCGCGGCGAGTGTCTTGCCTGCCATAGCCGTCACTCACCTCACCAACGGCATGTCTCTAACAGAAATAGACGGAGCTGTGGGTATGAGAGAGCAAGTCAGTAGACGGGCGCCACACAGGCATCCTAACAGGCATCCTAGGCGTCAGCGCTATGCCGTGCGCTTGTTTACAAGTGAGTGACTCACCCTGTGTGGCGCCCGTCTCCTGACCTGCTCTCTCATAACCCCAGCTCCGTCTATTTCTGTTAGAGAGGAAGAGCTGGGACAGGGCTGTCGGCATTATGCGGAGGAGCACCATTAGTAAGGACTGCAGCCCTTTTATCCCCGCCTCCGCCCTAGACTGCACAGAACTTCAAGTTCTCCCCTCTGGCTACCATCGACGATCCCTCCCCACAACATTATCATCATTACTACCGCCGGAAGCCCCAAGATGAGGATAGAATGGGCAGAGGGGTGTTTTCTGCATCCGAAAGGCAAGAATGCACCGCTGTGGCACCAGGTTAGAACTCTGCTCCTGCACCCCCCAGTGATGTGCATGAGTTGTTACCATTACTGCCGCTGGACACATCCACTAGGGCTCACCTAGTTAGAGTTTCCGTAGGACTAGGATCAAGCTCAGCACACTGCCATAGAGAATCATACAGTATCAGTGTCTCTAATATGTTGCTCACTATGTCCACCCACTATACTCCCCCCTTTTCTCCTTCCTCAGCTTCTTTACTGGCAGTGAGGTGACTTTTGTCAGGCACACATGACCCAGGAAAAATACTGTAGGCACAGCACAATAAGTTGTACAAGAATATCAATCACTGTGTCTGCTTCTCTCTATCCCCTCCCTGCCATCCCACGTCTCCCTGTCCCCTCCCTGCCATCCCACGTCTCCCTATCCCCTCCCTGCCATCCCACGTCTCCCTCTCCCCTCCCTGCCATCCCACGTCTCCCTCTCCCCTCCCTGCCATCCCACGTCTCCCTCTCCCCTCCCTGCCATCCCACGTCTCCCTAACCCCTCCCTGCCGCCCGGTGTCTCCCTATCCCCTCCCTGCCATCCCACGTCTCCCTATCCCCTCCCTGCCATCCCACGTCTCCTTACTGCCGCTGGACACATCCACTAGGGCTCACCTAGTTAGAGTTTCCGTAGGACTAGGATCAAGCTCAGCACACTGCCATAGAGAATCATACAGTATCAGTGTCTCTAATATGTTGCTCACTATGTCCACCCACTATACTCCCCCCTTTTCTCCTTCCTCAGCTTCTTTACTGGCAGTGAGGTGACTTTTGTCAGGCACACATGACCCAGGAAAAATACTGTAGGCACAGCACAATAAGTTGTACAAGAATATCAATCACTGTGTCTGCTTCTCTCTATCCCCTCCCTGCCATCCCACGTCTCCCTATCCCCTCCCTGCCATCCCACGTCTCCCTGTCCCCTCCCTGCCATCCCACGTCTCCCTATCCCCTCCCTGCCATCCCACGTATCCCTCTCCCTGCCATCCCACGTCTCCCTCTCCCCTCCCTGCCATCCCACGTCTCCCTCTCCCCTCCCTGCCATCCCACGTCTCCCTATCCCCTCCCTGCCATCCCACGTCTCCCTATCCACTCCCTGCCATCCCACGTCTCCCTATCCCCTCCCTGCCGCCCGGTGTCTCCCTATCCCCTCCCTGCCATCCCACGTCTCCCTATCCCCTCCCTGCCATCCCACGTCTCCCTATCCCCTCCCTGCCATCCCACGTCTCCCTGTCCCCTCCCTGCCATCCCACGTCTCCCTATCCCCTCCCTGCCACCCCACGTCTCCCTATCCCCTCCCTGCCATCCCACTTCTCCCTATCCCCTCCCTGCCATCCCACGTCTCCCTCTCCCCTCCCTGCCATCCCACGTCTCCCTATCCCCTCCCTGCCATCCCACGTCTCCCTATCCCCTCCCTGCCATCCCACGTCACCCTATCCCCTCCCTGCCATCCCACGTCTCCCTGTCCCCTCCCTGCCATCCCACGTCTCCCTGTCCCCTCCCTGCCATCCCACGTCTCCCTATCCCCTCCCTGCCATCCCACGTCTCCCTATCCCCTCCCTGCCATCCCACGTCTCCCTATCCCCTCCCTGCCATCCCACGTCTCCCTATCCCCTCCCTGCCATCCCACGTCTCCCTATCCCCTCCCTGCCATCCCACGTCTCCCTATCCCAAACCTGCCATCCCACGTCTCCCTATCCCAAACCTGCCATCCCACGTCTCCCTATCCCCTCCCTGCCGCCCGGTGTCTCCCTATCCCCTCCCTGCCATCCCACGTCTCCTTATCCCCTCCCTGCCGCCCGGTGTCTCCCTATCCCCTCCCTGCCATCCCACATCTCCTTATCCCCTCCCTGCCGCCCAGTGTCTCCCTATCCCCTCCCTGCAGCCCCGCGTCTCCCTATCATCCTGTGTCTCCCTATCCCCTCCCTGCAGCCCCGCATCTCCCTATCATCCTACGTCTCCCTATCCCTTCCCTGCAGCCCCGCGTCTCCCCCCCCTCCCTGCCGCCCGGTGTCTCCCTATCCCCTATCTGCAGCCCCGCTTCTCCCTATCCCCTCCCTGCAGCCCTGCGTCTCCCTATCATCCTGTGTTTCCCTATCCCCTCCCTGCAGCCCCGCATCTCCCTATCATCCTACGTATTTAATATAATATTTGTCATAAGGGTTTTTTTCTGTTATTTTGCTGCTTCAGGAGGATCATCATACTGTTAACACAGCCTCTAGATAACGTGATCACTCCACTGTCCAAGCAACAGGGGAAGGGGGGGTGGGGGGAGCAGAAATTTTGCCTAGGGTGCCGAGAAACCTTGCTCCGGCCCTGCCTATTGTAATTGGTTGTAATAATGTTGCTGCACTCTGCTCATACATAATAGTGCTATATAATGTAGATGTTTATTTTCTGAACCTTAATGCAGCAGAAACAACATCAATTGTTGCAAATACTCTTACAATTTGGAGGACTGAAATATGTTTTTAGTCATTGCATATCATTTAGGCGCCTATTTATTATTTTTTTATTCCACAAAATGATGTAGAAACTGAAGTTTTTACATAATTGTATGGTATATGGAATGTTAATTAGCCCTACTGATCATAGTCCTCGATATTACTACGATCTGACCCCTATGTACTAAACCCACATTAGTTTACATCATCTTCAGATTATGTAAACTGCTGTAAGCCTATGGAGGCATAATAGCAGCCTCTGTTCGGCTTCTTCCTCGAGTCCGGAAACTGCCACTATGCACATGTGCATGTCAAATTCCCCCGGAAGAGTTTTTCACAAACTCCTCCAAAATGCCTGGGAAGTAATCCACAAGGACAGTAGTTATCGCTACCACTGACCCTGTAGGGTTCCCTATGTACATCACTGGGATATTTTCATTAAAGATGGACAGATCCGCTAAGGGACAGAGTGTTAATAATGATGGAAGTTCAACGATTAGTAAAACATATGCCTCTTAGGGGGTTATTCAGGTTTGTTAGCAAACCAAAAAAGTTAGCAAAACCATGTTGCACTGCAGGTGGGCAGATGTAACATGTGCAGAGAGTGTTAGATTTGAGAGGGTTATATTGTTCTGTGCAGGGTAAATACTGGCTGCTTCATTTTTAAACTGCAATTTAGATTTCAGTTTGAACACTCCCCATCCAAATCTAAATCATCTGCCCCACATGCAGTACAACATAGTTTTGTCCAATTGGTAAAGTTTTTGGATTGCTAACAAACCTGAATAAGCCCCTTAGTACATTGCAGACATTATTCATTACAATGTGCTTGAATACCTATTTTAAGGTTATTTTAAGATGAAAAGTAAAATTATATCTGATATTACTGATTATTATTATAATTGCTTATATGTTTTTTAATAAATGATACATACATAATATAAAGGTGAAAGAGGAATTCAACTTATTTTGTGTGATATTTTACTATACTTTTTCTAACACTCATCAGTATAAGAAATATAATTAAACTCCATGGGAGCATGGTACATTACAGATTAGATTACTTAGGACAAATATTCTTTAATCATCTGGGAGGTTAAGTGTGCTGCTGTTTCAGGAAATTACTTTAACAAAGTTTCCAATAATACAGTGGCTAAAGCTACAGAGGCTAAGTATATTATATTGTAAGAATACTTAAGATGATATACTCCTTTGCCAGAGAGAAGACTGAGAATAAATACACCATACAGCTGTAATTGTGAATTTTAAAGAAATGGAAAGTTCTGTGTAAATATCTAATAGTACAAGTACCAGTAAATTATATAACCAGTCGCATGAAGATACATCTTGGATGATGAACAATTGCCATCTGAAGGTCTTTATTTTGATGTTAGAGATTTTGCAGACAGGGCTGGTTCTAGACCTTGTGGCACCCAAGGTGAACATTTCTTTTGGTGCTTCCCCCATTTAAACCAGAGACAGTATGTGCCAAAGGCTCACAGCAAAAATATAGGGCATGGCTTCATGGAGAAGGAGCCCAACCACAGAATAGCACCAATCACATGTACAGGGGTTATGGGGTGGGGCTTCTGGGCCATTTCTAGGTTGATTATTGGCAGCCATCATAGAGAATTTCTTGTCAGTTTTAAGGAGCAGGAAAGTATTGTGTGCTCCTTTAGTGCATTTATTCTGTTGGCAGTATTTAAATGTTTGTGCCCACATCCATTCGTGGCAGCCGGCAGCTATTCAAGTGTTTCTGCAGACAGGCACGATATCATCATCTCAGATCGCTACCCCAGGGATTGGCATGATGAAATACATGAAGCGTGACCTGTTTGGATGCCAAAACGGGACATTTCATGATCGCGCCCATTACGTTAGTTGGGTTTAGCAGTTAAACCTGACTACTATGGGAGTGATATGCATGATAATGGGGAACAATTGAATATTGCCCTGCGATCTCCTATAACTTTAGATCGGAGATCAGGCACAACATATACATTTCTCACAGAAAAAGGCACCAAGTGGGCTGAAACAATTACACCACTAAGCTGCCTACACTGATAACAGAAACGGGGTTTTGACCATGGGGGTGGTTTTCATGTGACCGGCGGTCGGGAGACCAACGGTCACATGACCTCCACCGACATCCCGCCCCCTCACTATCCCGATGGTTGGCATGCCGACCAACAGGGACTATTTCCACTCGTGGGTGTCCACGACACCCATAGAGTGGGAATAGAACCCGTGGCGACTGCAGGTCGCCACCGAACCCGCAGCGTGGCGAGCCTGCAAGGGGCTTGCTGCACTCGCCCCTCCCCGCCAGGATCCCGGCATCGGTATGCTGACCGGCAGTCTCCTGACAGCCGGTCAGACATACTACACCCGACCATGGAACAACTGAATCAGGTCACGTGACCAAGGAACCCGGAAGCAAATGAAGTTACCTAGCAAGTGGATCGGAGGGAGGAAGCCACGGTGGACGGCGAGAGGTGGCAGTTGAGGTTAGTAGCTATAGTTCCCTATGTGAAGGGCCTGTGCAGTGAGCGACTTTGAGAAGCTGCGACTGTGATCATCGCCTCCCTAGGCAGGATCCACTTCCGAGGCCGCCCGGCGTCCAGGGGAGCATCTGTGCATGGACGCACCTCTGGCAGCCGGGGCACAGGAAGGGAGAACCAGTCCAGAGCCCCCAATTTCCATAGTCTTAGCCTACACCAGTATCAGATGATCACCTTATGGTGAAACACCATGAAGACCCTCAGATGTTTGAGAAGGAACCTAGTGTACACTTACCTTTACAGATAAGCGAGATGCCGCAGTCTGTTTTTGAACTGATTTTGAACAGATTTTGTGACCTTATTTTCATTTGTGAAGTTTTTCAATTCAACAGCCATTTGATTTATTAATTTGCACTCAGCTGGTTTACAGCAGGACTCTGACAATACTAGACATAGATTTATTCCATCCATTGCAAATCATTGTGATTATTGATTCAGAGATAATATGACTACTTTTCACTATATATGTGTTCTTTTTTTCATATACACAGAATACTGTATGCGATTCGCATTAATGACAACATTTATTTTTTGCTGTATCATATTTCCGAGTGTACAGTCGTAAACATTAAAACACTGATTTGAAGTACTCACAGGATTAATAACCAAGATTATTCCTAGAGATCACTGGGGTACATAACGCTGACCATATTGAGATAAATATTCTAACACCACTGGATCCCATTAAAACTATTTTTGCACACCCTAGGACTGAGAGCAGCACTCTGGAATATATATTTTAGTGTACATAGGTTGGTCATCTAGGTAGTGCAGCTGCTTGTCTAAACAGATAGTCGCTCGGTGCACAGGCAACAAAACCATCATATTAATTGAATACCGCCCTGTGTGTGTGTGTGTTTCTTTCTTGTTAATTTTCACTTATTCTATTTCTCTACAGCATTCCTTTCTGTTTTTTTCTCAGTTTTTTTCTGGCTATCTTCGTTTCCAATGAACCTGTCCCCTTTATTTCTATGTGCCTTACTCCCAGCCCTGCGCTATGGCTCCCAATGCCAGGGTGGTCATTCCTTCCTCCTCGGCTACTTGTACACATCTATGGACTGCTGGTGTCACCTCAGCACCAGGCAGCCTGATCGCGAGTGCCCAGCGCTGGTCTGCAGGGAGCTAGTTTTCCCTGCTGCTGGTGTTCACAGCTGGGGCATGATGCATGGGTGGAGTGGAATGAAGATTTATACTTAAAACTGCAGCCAGCATTTGGAAATCTATCTCTCACTCATATATATATATATATATATATATATATTCAGGCTGAGCCCCTGAAGAAAACCTGTATGCGTTGAAACAGCTGTCGGGCCACAGTTGTTGGATGTATCACTAATGGATTTGTATCGAAGAATAAATCCTCTTCTGCTTTCAACTGAATTGTGAGTGCTGGTTCTTGCATTTTTTCTCTATGGGAAAGTGAGTGATTTATATACTGTGTATATATATATATAGTAAATATTTGGCACTCACTTCAACATGAAAAAGCAGCATGCCCGGTGCCATCCAAAGTGAAGCTTCACAGTATAAACAGGACGAAGATAGGCGGCACTCACGGACTTTTCAGAAGCTAAATGACCACAGAAGCCTTCTAGCGCTTTACGTTTCGGTTTATTCAAACCTTCATCAGAAGCAATACACATCTTACAAAAAAACATACTTTTATACACATACAAATCACCACACGTGCATAATCTTCGGAGCCCCGGAAGCGGATATCCGGTTACGTCATCTCACACTGACAAGCCTGCCCAGACGATGACGCTTCCTGGCCACTGTGTACACCATCACCATGGAAACATCTACAGAATACATGAAGAGTTCCGGATTCAATGTTACAATATCATGATGCATAATACATATCGGCATGATTAAAACGCTGCAGCGTTTCAATCATGCCGATATGTATTATGCATCATGATTTTTGCAAAAGTCCAGGAGTGCCGCACTTGGAGATGTGTGTGGATGCATGTACGTGAAGGCACCCGGACGAGTATTTCCATTAGAAGGAGAGCCGGACCATACGGATATATATATATATATATATATATATATATATATATATATATAATGAGCAGGTTAGGTTCCCTGAGAACCGAACCCCCCCCCCTCCTTCCCGAACATCTTGTCCTGAGCCCGGATCAGAGTCCGGCTCGGGACTTCCCACCAGAGTCGGAAACTAGTACGAGGAAAAATTACATCATCCCGCTGCTGTCGGATTCTTGTGGGTTTTGGATTCCATATATGGAGCCATGCATCACTGCCATTTTCACTCCAGTACTGGAGAATGTGGTGGTGTCCTGTACTGCCATAAGTCCAGTGCTGCTGTATAAGTCCAGTCCAGTGCAGTGGTGCTGTCTTGTGCTGTATCAGTCCAGTGGTGGTGTCCTGTGCTGCCATAAGTACAGTGGTGCTGCAGTATAAGTCCAGTCCAGTGGTGCAGCCATATAAGTCCAAGGGTACTGCCGTATTAGTCCAGGGGTACTGCCGTATAAGTCCAATTGAGTGGTGCAGCCGTATATGTCCAGGGGTACTGCCATATAAGTCCAGTCCAGTGGTGCATCCGTATAAGTCCAGGTGTACTGCCATATAAGTCCAGTCCAGTGGTGCAGCCGTAAAAGTCCAGGGGTACTGCCATATAAGTCCAGTCCAATGGTGCAGCCATATAAGTCCAGGGGTACTGTCATATAATTCCAGGGGTACTGCCGTATAAGTCCAGTTTAGTGGGGCAGCCGTATAAGTCCAGTGGTACTGTCACGCAAGTCCAGTCCAGTGTTGCTGCCATATAAGTACAGGGGTACTGCTGAATAAGTCCAGTCCAGTTGTGCTGCTGTATAGGTCCAGGGGTACTTCCGTATAAGTCCTGGGGTACTTCCGTATAAGTCAAGTCCAGTGGTGTCGCCATATGAGTCCAGTGGTGTTGTCCTGTTCTGTATATTATTTACTCCAAAGAAAGGGGTTCTTAATGTTTAATCCAAATAATCCTACAGTGTTTGCCCTGTGTAGTGTAGGGGTATGCTCTCCTGTGCAGCATATTGTTATATAACTCCAGAAAAATAATGGAGAACAAAAATTTGGAAGATAAAATAGGAAAAGATCAAGAACCACTTCCTCCTACTGCTGCTGCTGCTGTTGTTGCTGCTGGGAGTCAATCATCATCCCAGAGGGGAAGTCGAAACACCACTTGTATTACTATAACTAAGCAATTGACTGTCCAACAGTCCTTTGTAAGGAAGATGAAATATGAAGGCAGTCATCCTGTTGCAAAGTGGATAACTGAGGCCTTGACAGCTATGTTGGTGTTAGACGTGCATCCGGTATCCGCTATTAATGCTGTGGGATTTAGACAATTGATGGAGGTAGTGTGTCCCCGGTACCAAATCCCATCTAGATTCTACTTTCCTAGGAAAGCGAAAAGTGTCCTCAGTGTCCTGAAAAATTCGGTTTTACCAAGTGTCCACTTAACGACGGACATGTGGACAAGTGGAGCAGGGGAAACTAAGGACTACATGACTGTGAAAGCCCACTGGGTAGATGTATTGCCTTTTGCAGCAACAACAACAGCAGTAGCAGCATCTCACAAACGCCAACTTGTTCCTAGGCAGGCCACACTGTGTATCACCGGTTTCCGTAAGAGGCACACTGCTGACAACTTCTTACAGAAACTGAGGGACATCATCGCACAATGGCGTACCCCACTTAGACACTCCTGGGGACTTGTGATATCAGACAACGCCACCAATATTGTGCGTACATGACATCTGGGCAAATTCCAGCACGTCCCATGTTTTGCACATACAGGTTGAGTATCCCTTATCCAAAATGCTTGGGACCAGAGGTATTTTGGATATGGGATTTTTCCGTATTTTGGAATAATTGCATAGCATAATGAGATATCATGGTGATGGGACCTAAATCTAAGCACAGAATGCATTTATGTTTCATATACACCTTATACACACAGCCTAAAGGTAATTTTAGCCAATATTTTTTATAACTTTGTGCATTAAACAAAGTGTGTCTACATTCACACAATTCATTTATGTTTCATATACACCTTACACACACAGCCTGAAGGTCATTTAATACAATATTTTTATTAAATTTGTGAATTAAACAAAGTTTGTGTACATTGAGCCATCAAAAAACAAAGGTTTCACTATCTCATTCTCACTCAAAAAACTCTGTATTTCGGAATATTCCGTATTTCGGAATATTTGGATATGGGATACTCAACCTGTACAACTAATTTGGTGGTGCAAATTTTTTTTTTTTTTAAATGACATGAGCGTGCAGGAGATGCTGTTGGTGGCCTGTAAAATTGCGTGCCACTTTCAACATTCAGCCACTACGTGCCACTCATAGATGGGCCAGGTGTTTGTGCCACACACTTGTGTCGCTTAGCTTAGTCATCCAGCAACCTCACTGAACCTCTTTTATTCTTTGCATCATGTGCTGATTGGGGCCTAGTTTTCAAAAGTGCCATCCTGTCTGACAATGCAGTGCCACTCCTAGATAGGCCAGGTGTTTGTGCCACCCACTTGTGTCACTTAGCTTAGCCATCTATCAGCTGCTGCATGCATGATAATGTGCCAGATTAATAACAGCAGTGCACTGTAGAAAGTAAACCATAGTCCAGTATAAGTGAACACATGTATTATGTATAATTCAAGTGCACAGTCTGGAACCTGATCCAGATAATAATACCCTTTTATTTTGAGCTATTATAATAATATGCAACACAGGCGAGTGTATCCCTACAGCACACAGGGCAAAGCCTGTAAAAATTATTTGGATAATAATATAAGTAATGTATATAAACCTTTTATTTGGAGTAATTATTATACAGCACAGGACACCACCACTGGACTGATGCAGCACAAGACAGCACCACTGGACTAGACTTATACGGCAGTACCCCTGGACTTATATGGCAGTACCCCTGGAGAGAGACAAGATGGCACTTTTAAAAAAAATAGTCCCCAAACAGCACATGATGCAAAGAAGAAAAAGAGATGCAAGATATAATTGTCCTTGGGCCCCCCACCCACCCTTATGTTGTATAAACAGTACATGCACACTTTAACAAACAACTGTGGCTGAAATGACTGGTTTGTTTGGGCCTCACCAAAAAAAGAAGCAATCAATCTCTCCTTGCACAAACTGGCTCTACAGAGGCAAGATGTCGACCTCATCCTCAGATTCCTCACCCCTTTCAGTGTGTACATCCTCCTCCTTACAGGTCCCTGTGTACTTTCTGGAGGCAATTGCTGGTCAAGGTCTTCCAGGAGGAATTTATCATTCATTTTGATAAACATAATCTCCACATTTTGTGGAAGTAACTTTCTACACTGATCGCTGACAAGGTTACCAGCTGCACTAAACCCTCTTTCGGAGTACACACTGGAGGGGGCAACTTAGGTAAAATAAAGCCAGTTTGTACAAGGGCATCCAAATTGCCTCTTTTTCCTGCCAGTATATATACAGACTGTATGAGATGCCTACTTGGATGCTGTCACTCATATAATCCTCTACCATTCTTTCAATGGTGACAGAATCATATGCAGTGACAGCAGACATGTCAGTAATCGTTGGCAGGTCCTTCAGTCCGGACCAGATGTCAGCATTCGCTCTTGACTGCCCTGCATTACCGCCAGCAGGTGGACTAGGAAATCTTATCCTTTTCCTCACAGCTCCAAGTTGTGGGAGAAAATGAAGGAGGAGCTGTTGACGGGTCACGTTCCGCTTGAGTTGACAATTTTCTCACCAGCAGGTTTTTGAAACTCTGCAGACATTTGTCTGCAGGAAAGAGTGATACAATGTAGGCTTTAAACCTAGGATCGAGCACGGTAGCCAAAATGTGCTGCTCTGATTTCAACAGATTTACCACCCTTGAATCCTGGCAAAGGAATGAAGGGCTATATCCACAAGTCCCACATACTTAGCGGAATTGCTCCATCTTAGCTCCTCCTTCAATTTCTCCAGCTGCTTCTGCAAAAGCCTGATGAGGGGAATGACCTAACTCAATCTGGCAGTGTCTGAACTGACTTCATGTGTGGCAAGTTCGAAGGGTTGGAGAACCTTGCACAAGATGGAAATCATTCTCCACTGTGCTTAATTCAGGTGCATCCCCCCTCCTTTGCCTATATCGTAGGTGGATGTATAGGTTTGAATGGCCTTTTGTTGCTCCTCCATCCTCTGAAGCATATAGAGTGTTGAATTCCACCTCATTACCACCTCTTGCTTCAGGTGATGGCAGGGCAGGTTCAGGAGTGTATGCTGGCGCTCCAGTCTTTGACACACAGTGGCTGAATGTTGAAAGTGGCCCGCAATTTTCGGGCCACCGGCAGCATCTGCTGCATGCCCCTGTCATTTTTCAAAAAATTTCTTCACCACCAAATTAATTTTAGGGAATTTGCCCAGATGTAATGCACGCACAATATTGGTGGCGTTGTCCGATATTGCAAATCCCCAGGAGAGACTAATTGGGGTAAGCCATTGTGCGATGATGTCCCTCAGTTTCCGTAAGAGGTTGTCAGTGGTGTGCTGCTCACTGGTATTATTTTTGGATGTCTTTGCCTTTAATCAGTGTGGCAGCGTGTCACTTCTGGTTCCAGTCATGCATTCCATGGCTGTGGAATGCATGGTACTTTTGTTCCAGCAGTGCTTACTTTATTAAGTGAATTTACAAGCTCATTTGCATGATATTTATCATTAAATTCACTTATATGCTGTAAAACCACCCAGTGGGGCAGATATATTAAGCCTGGAGAAGTGATAAAGCAGTGATAAGTGGAAGGTGATAACACAGCAACCAACCAGCTCCTAACTGTAATTGTTCAAATTATAACAATTGGCTGGTGCATTTATCACCTTTCACTTATCACTGCTTTATTACTTCTCTAGGCTTAATACATCTGCCCCGATGTTCAAGTTATGACGTTCAGGCTTGTGAGTATGTCTGTACCTTAATGAGCTTAGCTATAAATATCCACCCTTGGGTCACTTGTGCTTATAGTGCTCTGTAGTTGTTCTTTGCGATATGACCATATGAAAAATAAATTGCTTTTTATGGATCTGGGGAGTGCCTGCTTCTTTGCACATGCCACGATAATAATAAGTAAATACTGTAACAGGGTCAGGGGAACAGGTACCATGTCCCTGGGTAGATGGCAGTGTGCAGCAGCTGAGAGGTCACACAAGTTGGTTGTGTTTGGTGCAACTGGCCTCAGCCTGTTTTATTGTGCAGAATATCAGAAATAAACATCAAAAATAAAATACCTGGCTGGGTAGCACCATCTAAACACAGGATAATCCTAACTCACTAAACATAACATTCAAGGAGAAGTTTACAAGGCACAGTTCACTGGTTTTCCAACGCAGGTTTCTTTCTCACAGAGACTCCATAGTCTCTCCTCTTTCCACAGGCAGTATGACAGGCAGATGATCAGGCTGACTGCTTTTTAACACACACTTACAGCTTAAATTCCTAATTATCCTTCTGTGAGGCCAACATCCCAAAGATCCGAACTTGTCTTAAATGGATGGAGAGCCCACCCTCTCATCTCACATCCAACACCAGGTCCTCCTGTTCTTACCAAAAGCTCTCAGCAGAATCAACAGAATATTCCTGATAGGTAATAAACCTGGGGCTATTATACCTGCCTATAATTATCCATAGTCAGGCATAATACATGTATTACCTTGTTAGGCATGACCGCGTGCATGTCTTGGGCATGTGCACATCTTATATGCGCACGCGTCGCTTTCACATGAAAGGATGCATCAAATTCCGTAGCGCGGCATGGGCACATTCGGCACAGATGAGGTGGCTACATCTATTGTATGTCATTGTCTTCGGACACAATGTGTAGTTGTCTGCTATAATAATCATGTCATGTTGACTGATTACTGTTATTAATAGATAGTCTGCAGCCATAAATTATTGCCAAGATACTGTTCAAGACCACTGTTCAGCTGCCAGACCTCACAATGCAAATAACTTGAAAGCAGCTACACATTACATGAAAATCCTTAGGAAATGTTAGAATTTGTTTAGAAAAATAGTTGACACAGTACTGGTACTTTGAGCTCCTTAGCACTTCAGTCTGGCAGAATACTTGCAACTGCAGACACACACTATTTTGCTATCAAGCTTGCTGTTTACATTAACTTTTGGAGGTACTGCCAGAGGAGTAACTGTGGGCGGCAATGGAGTAAGCTGCCGCGAGGCTCAGTGACACAAATTAATTAATTAAATAGTCGGCCATGGAAATATCTCTTCCATGGCCGACTCCTCCACTAGTCCCTGCACCTTACAAGTCACACCCTCTTTATTATAGACACATATTTTACAAGTGTCATACACAGGATTAGAAGAACTACCTATTACACTGGAATCAGACACTTTACTGGTGAAGCTATTTGCTATTTTCATGCTGCCTATACAGGAGCAAATAGCTCTATCAGTAACGTGGTTTTTTTTTCAGTGTAACAGGTCATGGGTTCTAATCCTGGGTATGATTACTATGTGTGATTTAAAATTCTACATTCTATACTAGTGATGAGCGGGTTCGGCTTCTCGGAAACCGAACCCCCCCGAACTTCACCCTTTTTACACGGGTCCGAGGCATACTCGTATTCTCGCGTATGGCTCGGGTAACCCGAGCGCGCCCGATCGTCATCATCCCGCTTTCGGATTCTCGCGAGATTCGGATTCTATATAAGCAGCCACGCGTCGCCGCCATTTTCACTCGTGCATTGGAAATGTTAGGGAGAGGACGTGGCTGGCGTCCTCTCCGTTATTGTTGAACTTGATTGTGCTGTGCACTATTGCTTAATTGTGGGGAGGGCTGGGGAGCAGCTGTATATAGGAGGAGTACAGTGCAGAGTTTTGCTGATCAGTGACCACCAGTTATCCGTTCTCTGCCTGAAAAAAACGCTCCATATCTGTGCTCACAGTGTGCTGCATATATCTGTGCTCACACTGCTTAATTGTGGGGACTGGGGAGCAGCTGTATTATATAGCAGGAGTACAGTGCAGAGTTTTGCTGACAGTGACCACCAGTATACGTTGTCTGCCTGAAAAACACTCCATATCTGTGCTCAGTGTGCTGCTTTATTGTGGGGACTGGGGACCACCAGTATAATATTATATAGGAGGAGTACAGTGCAGAGTTTTGCTGACCAGTGACCACCAGTATATAATATATAGCATTACGGTACAGTAGGCCACTGCTGTACCTACCCCTGTGTCGTCATTAAGTATATTATCCATCTACATTCTATACCTGTGGTGCATTTTAGTTTTGCAGTTTGCTGACACAGTGACCACCAGTATACTATATATAGCAGTACGGAATGCCACTGCTGTACCTACCTCTGTGTCGTCATTAAGTATACTATCCATCTACATTCTATACCTGTGGTGCATTTTAGTTTTGCAGTTTGCTGACACAGTGACCACCAGTATACTATATATAGCAGTATGGTACGGAAGGCCACTGCTGTACCTACCTCTGTGTCGTCATTCATTAAGTATACTATCCATCTACATTCTATACTTGTGGTGATTTTAGTTTTGCAGTTTGCTGACACAGTGACCACCAGTATACTATATATAGCAGTACGGAAGGCCACTGCTGTACCTACCTCTGTGTCGTCATTCATTAAGTATACTATCCATCTACATTCTATACCTGTGGTGCACTTTAGTTTTGCAGTTTGCTGACACAGTGACCACCAGTATACTATATATAGCAGTACGGTACGGAAGGCCACTGCTGTACCTACCTCTGTGTCGTCATTCATTAAGTATACTATCCATCTACATTCTATACCTGTGGTGCATTTTAGTTTTGCAGTTTGCTGACACAGTGACCACCAGTATACTATAGCAGTACGGAAGGCCACTGCTGTACCTACCTCTGTGTCGTCATTCATTAAGTATACTATCCATCTACATTCTATACCTGTGGTGCATTTTAGTTTTGCAGTTTGCTGACACAGTGACCACTAGTATACTATATATAGCAGTACGGAAGGCCACTGCTGTACCTACCTCTATGTCGTCATTCATTAAGTATACTATATATCTACATTCTATACCTGTGGTGCATTTTTAGTTTTGCAGTTTGCTGACACAGTGACCACCAGTATACTATATATAGCAGTACGGAAGGCCACTGCTGTACCTACCTCTGTGTCATCATTCATTAAGTATACTATCCATCTCTTTTATCCGCCTCTTTTTTTCTTTGCATCATGTGCTGTTTGGGGACAATTTTTTTGAAGTGCCATCCTGCCTGACACTGCAGTGCCACTCCTAGATGGGCCAGGTGTTTGTGTCGGCCACTTGTGTCGCTTAGCTTAGTCTCACAGCGACCTTGGTGCGCCTCTTTTTTCCTTTGCATCATGTGCTGTTTGGGGACAATTTTTTTGAAGTGCCAGCCTGCCTGACACTGCAGTGCCACTCCTAGATGGGCCAGGTGTTTGTGTCGGCCACTTGTGTCGCTTAGCTTAGTCTCACAGCGACCTTGGTGCGCCTCTTTTTTTCTTTGCATCATGTGCTGTTTGGGGACTATTTTTTTGAAGTGCCATCCTGCCTGACACTGCAGTGCCACTCCTAGATGGGCCAGGTGTTTGTGTCGGCCACTTGTGTCGCTTAGCTTAGTCTCACAGCGACCTTGGTGCGCCTCTTTTTTTCTTTGCATCATGTGCTGTTTGGGGACTATTTTTTTGAAGTGCCATCCTGTCTGACACTGCAGTGCCACTCCTAGATGGGCCAGGTGTTTGTGTCGGCCATTTGGGTCGCTTAGCTTAGCCATCCAGCGACCTTGGTGCACCTCTTTTTTTCTTTGCATCATGTGCTGTTTGGGGACTATTTTTTTTAAGTGCCATCCTGTCTAACTCTGCAGTGCCACTCCTAGATGGGCCAGGTGTTTGTGTCGGCCACTTGTGTCGCTTAGCTTAGCCATCCAGAGACCTCGGTGCAAATTTTAGGACTAAAAATAATATTGTGAGGTGTGAGGTGTTCAGAATAGACTGGAAATGAGTGGAAATTATGGTTATTGAGGTTAATAAAACTATGGGATCAAAATGACCCCCAAATTCTATGATTTAAGCTATTTTTTAGGGTTTTTTGTAAAAAACACCCGAATCCAAAACACACCCAAAACCGACAAAAAAATTTCGGTGAGGTTTTGCCAAAATGCATCCGAATCCAAAACACGGCCGCGGAACCGAATCCAAATCCAAAACCAAAACACAAAACCCGAAAAATGTCCGGTGCACATCACTATTCTATACCTATATACATACATTCATATATTTTTATTGGGGGGGGGGGGGGGACCAATATTTCTTTTGCATCCGGGCAACTGGGATGAACGTACGCCACTGGGTACTGCTGTATCAACTCCAGAGGACACTCTTAGCTTGGACCCATCCATGTAGAGCACATGATATGAATCCTTTAGTGTTGACAGTCGTGCAGCCATTCACAGGATCCAGTCCATTCAATTTTCCTTAAAATTCTATCATTTTAATCTCTCTTCCTAACTTTCACTCAAAGACACTGTACACTTCCATTGTAATACAATACTTGTTAAAAAGCATTCTCCTCATTTGCATAGAATGTCAGTGGCAAAGGAGAAGGAGATAAAACAAAAAAGGAGATATAAAATAAAACAACTAAAATTTGCAAATTTGTGCCACAAATAACAAGCAAATGAAAAGCAAGATGAATAGCTATTTTGATTTGTACCAGAATATTGTAAAAAATGTCAAGGAAAAATTATGAACATTTGTCACAAAGTCAACATGCGCTAGTCATGCACAAAATGAAAAATTAAATCGTTGTACTGTTCTGAAACATCTTTCAGATCAGAAAAACAAATCAGCTGCAGGATACTGGTAAAGTTTACTTATATTTCAAACACAACTTTGTTAAAAGCACAATAAAGGTTAAAAATAATATATAGAGAAAAATAATGAAAATGGACTATTTATGTGTGTACACAGAAGTGGCCTCACCTCCAATGATTTTCTGATTACATCAGTCATAAAGGCTCTTGAAAATTATGAACAGTATTTGGTTATGTCACTCTTGCATCATATAGAATATTTCTAGCAATGTATCAATTCTCAAAACATCCCCTATGGCAACAATTATATAATTTATTTAAAACAAATGTGTAACCCTAAAATGAACTGATAACGCTGGTTGACAAAATTTTACTTTTCGATTGTTAAGTTGATATGATATGGTGCTTCTTATAGTATTATTTGTGCTGATTTAAAATCTGCTGTATTTACAGGTAGCTTGAGGAACATCCCTTTTTTAGTGTCCAGCAGTAATCTGCAAGCATATTTGGATTCCATTTTCCTTGGTAGTGAGTTTTCATTGTTTGTTTATCTTGGTGGAAGTGTTCACTGTATTCGTCACTTACATCTCCAAGTCCTTTTTGGAAAAAAGTCTAAATGCGAATCCAGGAATAAAGGACATAGTTACATAGTTAGCGAGGTTGAAAAGAGGCAAAATGCCCATCGGGTTGCATCCTAGGGCTTTGAAGTCTTTAAGACGTTCACTAACCAGTTCTTTGGACTCCCAAGAAGTTTTTCACAACGTTTTGGAATAATCCCTGTGCAGCTGTCTCAGACTCATTCAAGCTTCTCTCCAACTCTTCATTCTTCATGAGATTCATATTGGTGGTCCAACAAATATCCCCTCTTTGATTTTTGCTTCACTTTTTCTAGGAAACTGGCTCTGTAGGACTGATACAGTTTCATCGGATTCAGTATAATTTAAAGTCGGACGGAATGCCAGCTGTCAATATACTGACCTCGACATTCTGGCCACCAGTATGCCGGCAGGGGGTTTAACGCAAAGAGTCCCTTTGCATACATGCTGGGGGCTTGGTGGCTTGCTGTGCTTGTCACAGGATCTATTCCCACTCTATGGGTGTCGTGGACACCCATGAGTCAGAATAGTCCTGTAGGGCCGATATTCTGGCTGGTGGCATTGCCATCTGGTGGGCTTCCGGCGTTGGTACCCTGACCACAGGGATCCCGACAGCTGGCAAATTAAATGCTAACCATTTCATCATATACTCCGAGGATTTATCTACTTTATTTTCTGTTAGACATAAATAAATTATGCATAGGGGACGGCTAATCCATTTAAAATGATTGTTTGCTCATTATGAAAGTCTTGAAACAAAACTAAATAATTTCAAAACATTTAAAAAAAATACCTATACACCATGTTGTTTTGAGCAAAATGTATATTTTTAAAAAACAAATATGTTGGTTTAAAAAAAAATGGTACCCTTCTGATCTCATTTTTTTGGAATCAGCACCAGAAAATACATCAAAATCAGTCAAAATAAAGTATTTAACAAATTCATTGTTAACCAGTGTAATTAAAGGCTCTAGCAGTATGATTTATAGTGATCTGTTAATTAAGTCATCTGTAGCCCAGCATGAATAAACTTAAAACCTAAACGGTTGGGGTGCCTTGAGGTCCGCGTTTGAGAACCTCTGACTTACAAACTTACTACTTCTCACTGCAGGAATGTGAATATTATTTAAAGTTGTACATTGCTTTACAGAGTTGCAGCAAGGGCAGTGTTTGGGAGCAAATGGTTGTTTGTCATTTGCTAATAGACATTACCACATTTTTGTTTCCACCAGACAGATATTCTTTAAGTGTGTAAGAAATAGCGGTCCATAATTTTTTGAACATAATTAATTTAGCATACAGTATTTGGAGAATGTAATTTGTCTCAGGTGATTTTTCTATTACTATATATATATATAATGTACTGCACCTCCTCCTGTGTAACACATTACTGTTATTACATAACCAATTTCTTGCCACTTTTAATTTTTGCACATAGAGATGAAAGAATGTATCTTTAAGGATACTTTTTTTTTTTGTTTTTTTATCTTCTACAATTGTTTTTTCTATATTTTTCATTGACTGGCCCAATGTTGTTGATTTTATTTGTCTTGATGTTTTACTTGTACCTCTTCTGTAATATATTTTTCAGAAGTAATCTTTGTTTTCCTGAGTTCCTTGTATTGCCATAATAATATTAGTCCAATCTAGTATAAACAATTTTGATACTGTTTCTCAGAGCTGTAACTAGAAATTTTGGTGTCATGTGCCAGAGAGAATTTTTGGTGTCATGTGCCAGAGAGAGAATTTGCGCAAGAATCGTACCAGGGATAAGGTACCAGACTCTATCCTAGGTAACTTGAATTAAACATTATACATACTGTATGTCTAATGTATGTAGGACTATATAGTATTTTCTACAGTGCATTGCTGTTATTACATTGTACATTTTCTTGCATGCACTATCAGTGTTACTATATAATGTATATATATATATATATATATAAAGCGGCCCTGACCATGCACTTTCTAACTGTTAAACAAACCTCTGTGGTTGCTGTCCACCCCCACCCCTCACTGGAGCCTAGCCATACCCTTACACATGGGCCCTTCCAACGCATTTCCCTCGGTGAGCCCTTCATGCCCTAGTATGAAACCGACTGCTCCCCCCCCCCCATTTTTCAAATAGTGAAATAAAGCACATGACAAAATTGAACCCATAGAAAGCCCATGCTATGATGTCCCTTCCCACATTATCAATCTATCTACATATACAGTATATAGATTTGTCAAGCAGCCTTACAAGGTCCTATCCACTTGAAGATCACTTGAACTGCCAGAAAAGAAATCAGAGGGTTGTGGTTTTTGGAGTTTTCTGACAAACTGGGCAGGGCTAGACTTATCTTTCTTTACCATCCCATGGATTCCTTAAAAATAAGCCTATGTGTAACTACAGTACTCCCTAATGATCAACATTTCTCTCTAAAATAATTCCTCAACAAAAAGTAATGTACACCTTTGCTGTCCTTGTTATCCTGACTACACTATTAACCTCTACAACCATTTTTTGTTTGCATTCTGTAATGTAGCATCATTAAGTTAATTCATAGCAAAGTCTTGCAGAAAAAAAAAGAACTTTGAAACTGGGGACCAGTCTTCACCTCCATCAGGTGACGGTCATCTCACTATGGCTTTAAAAGGAGAAGGACGTTCCCTGATGCAGCCTCTTTGAAAGGAGAAAAGCAATGGAGGGAGGAAGTGCTGCAGGCCAAGCATAGGCAAACACAGGGGGTGTTTACCAAGTTTGATGTATGTGTGGATCTGTGCGCTCACTCACTGCACTGGACCAGAGAATACTGCCTTACGCACTGCACTCCCAGGAAGAAGAGACAGGAGCCTTACCATAAGGTGGGAGAATATGTGCTTATAATATGCAGTTCTGTCTCCTACATGTTCTATTATGTATGTGTATTTATATATTATAGGATGTTTAACCTTTTCCTGACCACTTATGTTATTTATAATAAATATGTTTCATAGAGCCTAAACTATAGACCATCTATATATTCAATTTATAAAAAGACCAATGTTTACATACTGTATATGTCCAGGGTCGGCATTAGGTTCTTCAACCACTTCTCCAGACTCCGGAAGTTGTGCCAATGTTCCACAGAGTGGGAGATTGTGGAATGAATTTGGAAACACCCATCTACAAATCTTGCATTTCCCCATGGAGCCAAGTACTGCAACCGCATCTGAAGGTAATTGCACCCATATTCTTGCTGCCAAAACCCATCTCCACCAATTTCCTTGTGGACTGTAAGGTAAAAACCTTTATACTTGGCATACCGACTAACAGAGACTATTCCCACTTGTGGGTGTCCACAACACTCAGAGTGGGAACAGAACCTGCGTCAAACACAGCTTGCCAATGAGCCTGCAAGGGGCTTTGTTGCGCTCGCCCCCACCCCGCCGGCATTCTAAACCCCGGGATACCGGCATCAGTATGGTGACTGGCGGGAACCCAAATGCTGGTCACCCATACCTGACCAAGAATTTTAGTACACTATTGCACTCTACTGGAGCTTATTGGAAAATGCCAAAGGTGGCTAACCCTCATGGAGGGGGGAAAGCTAACCCTCCCTATATGAAAAATACAAAAAATATAATAGAAATATCTTATACAATTACATAGTTACATAGTTAGTGAGGTTGAAAAGAGGCAAAATGCCAATCGGATTCAACCTGTATTCTGTGTTATGCTGTACCTAATATAATGCACCTGCTGAAGTAATGGTTTAGTACCAATTGACAACTATGATTCTTACCACTCCCAGATATTAATGACACTATGTTAAATGATATAACCCTGCATACTTTTTCCAGTTAGAAATCTGTCCAATCCGTTTTTAAATACATTTACAGAGTCTGCCATTATTACCTTCTCCGGCAGGGAGTTCCAAATCTTTATTGTCCTTACCGTGAAGAACCCACTCCTACGTTGTGTGCGGATTTTCTCTCCTCTAGCCTCAGTGAGTGCCCACGTGTCCTATACGGAGTTCTTTTAATAAACAAATCCCCTGCTCATTGCTTGTAAGGACCCTTTACATATTTGAAGATATTAATAATATCTCCTCTTAGACGTCTCTTTTCTAGTGTATACATATTTAACCTAGTAAGCCTTTCCTCATAGTCCAGTGTCGCTAACCCTTTAATCAATTTAGTAGCTCCCCTTTAAACTCTTTCTAGTTTCCCGATATCTTTTTTTATAATATGGCGCCCAAAACTGAACACAATATTCCAGGTGCAGATGTACCAGTGATTTGTACAGTGGCAGGATTACATCCTCGTCCCTTGTCTCAATTAGACATGAGCGGGTTCAGATCCTTGAGATCCGAACCCTACCGAACCGCCCTACCTGAGTCCGGGTCAGTCAGGCTCGGGTTTTCCCACCTAACTCGGAAACCAGAACGAGGCAAAATGTTATCATCCTGCTGTCAGATTCTCACAGGGTTTGGATTCCATATATGGACCCGTGCCTTGCCGCCATTTTCACTCCAATCTCGGAGGGTGTAGTGAGAGGACGTGTCCTCAGTGTCTGTATGGCCGGGAATGTGGGGTGGCGGTTCCAGTGCTGTCTTGTGCTGCTCAGTCCAGTGTAGTGTCTTATGCTGCATCAGTCCAGCCAGTAACAGTGGTGATGTCCTCTGCTGCTATATGTCCCCAGTGCTGCTGTATAAGTACCTTGCAGTTTTGCTGTGTTGTCTTGCATCAGACCAGGGGTAGTGTCTTTTGCAGCATCAGTCCAGTGACCAGTCACAGTGGTTTTGTCCTCTGCTGCCATATATCCGGTGTAGCTGTATGAGTCCCTTACAGTGGTGCTGTGTTGTCCTTCATCAGACCAGGAGTAGTGTCTTGTGCAGCATCAGTCCAGTGACCAGTCACAGTGGTGGTGTCCTCTGCTGCAATATATCCAGTGTTACTGCTGTATAATTCCCGTGATACTGGTGTATAATTCCAGTGATACTGCCGTATAATTCCAGTGATATTGCTGTATAATTCCTGTGATACTGGCGTATAATTCCAGTGAAATTGCCGTATAATTCCAGTGATATTGCTGTATAATTCCTGTGATACTGGCATATAATTCCAGTGATATGGACGTATAATTCCAGTGATATGGACGTATAATTCCCGTAATACTGGCATATAATCCCCATGATATTGCTGTATAATTCCCGTGATACTGGCGTATAATTCCAGTGATATTGCCATATAATTCCAGTGGTACTGGCCTATAAGTCCAGTCCTGTGGTGCTGCCATATAAATAAATTCAGTGGTGCTGTCCTATGCTGTATATTATTTACTCCATATAAAAAGGATTATTAATATTTAATCCAAATAATTTTCACAGGGTTTGCCCTGTGTGGTGTAGAGGTACGCTCTCCTGTACCACATATTGTTATAGAACTCCAGAAAAATAATGGAGAACAAAAATTTGGAGGATAAAATAGGGAAAGATCAAGAACCACTTCCTCCTAGTGCTGAAGCTGCTGCCACTAGTCATGACATAAATGATGAAATGACATCAATGTCATCTGCCAAGGCCGATGTCAAATGTGATAGTAGAGGGGATGTAAAATCCAAAAAGCCAAAGTTCTGTATAAAGACCCAAAAAAAGAAATTTAAATGGTCTGAGGAGAAACGTAAAAACTTGCCAATATGCCATTTACAACACGGAGTGGCAAGGAATGGCTAAGGCCCTGACCCATGCTTATGGCTAATGGTTCAGCTTCACATGATGATGGAAGCCCTCAACCTAGCAAAATGAAAAAAGTTAAGCTGGCAAAAGCACAGCAAAGAACTGTGCATTCTAAGATGGTATCACAAATCCCCAAGGAGAGTCCCCATGTGTCGGTGGTTGCGATGCCTGACCTCCCAACACTGGATGGGAAGAGGTGGCTCCTTCCACCATTTATACGCCCCCTGTAAGTGCTGGAAGGAGCACCCACAGTCCAGTTTTTGATATTAAAATTGAAGAGGTCACTGTTGAAGTACACCAGGATGAGGATATGGGTGTTGCTGGCGCTGAGGAGGAAGTTGACGATGAGGATTCTGATGGTGATGTTGTTTGTTTAAATGAGGCACCGGGGGAGACACCTGTTGTCCGTGGGATGAATAAGCCCATTGTGATGCCTGGGCAAAATATCAGAAAAGCCACCTCTTCGGTGTGGAATTATTTCTCCACAAATGCATACAACAGGTGTCAAGCCGTGTGTTGCCTCTCTCAATCTGTAACAAGTAGTGGTAAGGATGTTAACCACCTAGGAACATTCTCCCTCATATGTCACCTGGAGTGCATTTATCAGAAGTCAGTGTCAAGTTGTGAAACTTTGGGTAAGAGCGTAAGCAGTCCACTGACACCTAAATCCCTTCTTCCTCTTGTACTCAAGTTCCTGCAAGCCACACCACCAACTTCCTCCTCAGTCAGGAACATCAGTAGTCCTGCAGGCCATGTCACTGGCAAGAATGAGGAGTCCTCTCCTAACTGGGATTCCTCCGGAGGATCCTTGAGTGATACGCCTGATGTTGCTGCCGCTAATGTTGTTGCTGCTGGGAGTCAATCGTCATCCCAGAGGGGAAGTCACAAGACCACTTGTACTACTTCAACTAAGCAATTAACTGTCCAACAGTCCTTTGTGAGGAAGATGAAATATGACAGCAGTCATCCTTTTGCAAAGCAATTAACTGAGGCCTTGATAGCTATGTTGGTGTTTGACGTGCGTCCGGTATCCACCATTAGTTCAGTGGTATTTAGGGAATTGTTTGAGGTACTGTGTCCCCGCTATCAAATCCCATCTAAGTTCCACTTCACTAGGCAGGTGATACCGCAAATGTACAGAGACGTCAGAAAAAGTGTCCTCAAAATGCAGTTGTACCCACTGTCCACTTAACCACGGACATGTGGACAAGTGGAACAGGGCAGACTAAGCACTATATGATTGTGACAGCCGCTTTCTGTAAGAGGCATACTGCTGACAACATCTTATGGAAACTGAGGGACATCAGTGCACATTGGCTTACCCCAATTAGACTCTCCTGGGGATTTGTGATATTGGACAACGCCACCAATATTGTGCGTGCATTACATCTGTGCAAATTCCAGCACGTCCCATGTTTTGCAACTACAATTCATTTGGTGGTGCAGAATTATTTGAAAAATGACAGGGGCGTGCAGGATATGCTGTCAGAGGCCCGATAAATTGTGGGCCACTTTCGTCATTCAGCCACTGCGTGCCAAAGACTGGAGCGCCATCAAACACAAATTAAACTGCCTGCCATCACCTGAAGCAAGAGGTGGTAACGAGGTGGAATTCAACCCTCTATATGCTTCAGAGGACGGAGGAGCAGCAAAAGGCCATTCAAGCCTATACATCCAGCTACGATATAGGCAAAGGAGGGGGAATGCACCTGACTCAAGCGCAGTGGAGAATGATTTCCATCTTGCAAAATGTTCTCCAACCCTTTGAACTTGCGACACGTGAAGTCAGTTCAACACTGCCAGCTTGAGTCAGGTCATTGCCCTCATCAGGCTTTTGCAGAAGCAGCTGGAGAAATTGAAGGAGCTGCTAAGACGGAGCGATTCCGCAAAGTATGTGGGACTTGTGGATGGAGCCCTACATTTGCTTTGCCAGGATTCAAGGGTGGTCAATCTGTTGAAATCAGAGCACTACATTTTGGCCACCGTGCTCAATTTTAGGTTTAAAGCCTGTGTTGTATCTGTCTTTCCAGCAGACACAAGTCTGCAGAGGTTCAAATACCTGCTGGTGAGAAAATTGTCAACTCAAGCAGAACGTGACCCATCAACAGCTCCTCCTTCACTTTCTCCCGCAACTGGGGCTGCGGGGAAAATGATAAGATTTCCTAGCCCACCCTCTGGCGGTGATGCAGCGCAGTCAGGAGAGAGTGCCGACATTTGTTCCGGACTGAAGGACCTGCCAACGATTACTGACATGTCTACTGTCACATCATATGATTCTGTCACCATTGAAAGAATGGTGGATGATTATATGAGTGACAGCATCCAAGTAGGCATATCAGACAGTCCGTACATATACTGGCAGGAAAAAGAGATAATTTGGATGCCTTTACACAAACTAGCTTTATTTTACCTAAGTTGCCCACCCTCCAGTGTGTACTCCGAAAGAGTGTTTAGTGCAGCCGGTAACCTTGTCAGCGTTCGGCGTAGGATGTTACTTCCACAAAATGTGGAGAAGATGATGTTTATCAAAATTAGTTATAAATTTCTCCGGGAAGATCTTGACCAGCAATTGCCTCCAGAAAGTACACAGGGACCTGTGATGGTGGATTCCATTGGGGACAAAATTAATACTTTGTAAGGAGGAGGAGGATGCACAGAGTTAAAGGGGTGAGGAATCGGAGGATGAGGTTGACATCTTGCCTCTGTAGAGCCAGTTTGTGCAAGGAGAGATTGATTGCTTCTTTTTTGGTGGGGGCCCAAACAAACCAGTAATTTCAGCCACAGTCATGTGGCAGACCCTGTTGCTGAAATGATTGGTTTGTTAAAGAGTGCATGTCCTGCTTATACAACATAAGGGTGGGTGGGAGGGCCCAAGGACAATTCCATCTTGCACCTCTTTTTCTTCTTTGCATCATGTGCTGTTTGGGGACCACTGCAGTGCCACTCCTAGATGGGCCAGGTGTTTTTTCCGCACACTTGTGTCGCTTAGCTTAGCCATCCAGCTACCTCATTGCACCCCTTTGTCTTCTTTGCATCATGTGCTGTTTGAGGCCTATTTTTTGAATTGTGCTATCCTGTCTGACACTGCAGTGCCACTCCTAGATGGGCCAGGTATTTGTGCCGCACACTTGTGTCGCTTAGCTTAGTCATACAGCTACCTCATTGCAACTCTTTTTCTTCTTTGCATGATGTGCTGTTTGGGGCCTAGTTTTTTTAAGTTCCATCCTGTCTGCAATTGCAGTGTCACTCCTATATGGGCCAGGTGTTTGTGCCGCACACTTGTGTTGCTTAGCTTAGTCATCCAGCCACCTCGGTGCAACCTTTTGGCCTAAAAACAATATTGCGAGGTGTGAGGTGTTCAGAATAGACTGGAAGTTAGTGGAACTGAATGTTATTGAGGTTAATAATACAGTAGGAACGAAATGACCCCCAAATTCTGTGATTTTAGCTGTTTTTATGTTTTTTTTTAAAAATCATCCAGATCCAAAACCAAAACACGAAAGGGTGGTTTTGGTAAAACCAATCCAGATCCAAAACACGAGCATGGAACCAGAAACTAAACCGGAAGGGGTGGTTTTGGCAGTGCCAGTGCAAGGTCTCTCTGCACCCTAGGCAAAGCTTCAACCTGGTGCCCCCTAACCTGCAACCCCCCTGCAGGAGGTGCATCAGGGCTATGAGAAGCGGTTGTGAGAGCACCCCTTGGGAGCCATAGTTACACATCCACCTCCTATGTGCCTTCACATGACTTGATGTTACACATGTTGGCACAGAGGAAGCACTGAGGCACCATGTGGTACAGCCTGATAGTGGTGGCTGCAACTGACTAGACCTGCAGCAGCAGCCAGCGCAGTGTAAAAGGAGGAGGTCGCATACAGAGATATCATTCAGTATTTTGCTAAATGAATTTAGTGGTGCCCTCCAGGGGCTGGCGCCCCTAGGCAGCCGCGTAAAGCTGCCTAATGGTAAAGCCGGCCCTGGGTTTTGGCAAAACCAAGCCAAAACCAAAACACAAGTGGGGAATTAGAACCAAAACCAAAACACAAAAAGTGCCCGCTGCAAATCTCTGGTCTCAATGCCCCGTTTTATACATGCAAGCACTTTACTTGCCTTTTTTGCTGCATTTTTACATTGTTTACTGTTATTAAGCCTATTATCTATGAGCATCCCCAAATCTTTTTCCATCACAGTTACCCCTATATTTTCCCCATTTAGATTGTAAGATGCATGTGTGTTTTTTGTCCCAAAATACATAACTTTGCATTTTTCTATATTGAACCTCATTCCCCAATTAGACATCCAGGTTTCGAGCTTAAATAAATCATCCTGTAGAGACTCCACATCGCTTTCTGAATTAATTACCTTATACAGTTTAGTATCATATGCAAAGATTGACACTGTGCTTTCCAGGCCTATTCCTAGATCACTGATAAATATATTGAACAGTAGCGGGCCAAGCACAGACCCTTGTGGTATTCCGATGACTACTGGTACCCAGCTGGAGAACGTCCCGTTGACCACTACTCTATGTACTCTGTTTTCAAGCCAATTACCTATCCATGTACAAATATTATATCCTATGCCAAGTTCCCTTAATTTGATGATCAGTCTCCTGTGAGGCACTGTATCGAAGGCTTTTGCAAAATCTAAATACACCACATCCATTGCTTTTCCCTGGTCAAAATTCTCGCTCACTTCCTCGTAGAAGTTAATTAAATTAGTTTGACATGATCTATCCCTTACAAACCCATGCTGACTTTTGCTAATAATCTTATTAACCTGCAGATAATCCTCTATGCTATCCCTCAAAATACCTTCCAATATTTTACCCACTATAGAAGTTAAACTAACTGGTCAATAGTTACCAGGGTTATTTTTAGTTCCATTTTTAAATAAAGGCACTTCCTCAGCTATGCGCCAATCCTTTGGTACCATGCCTGATCTAATTGAACTATGGAAAATCAAGTTTAGGGGTTTTACTAGCTGAGCACTAAGCTCCATAATAACCCTCAGATGAAAACCATCTGGGCCTGGTGATTATTAATCTTTATGTTACTTGGGTGTTCATTCAGAGTTGATCGCTCGCTAGCTGCTTTTAGCAGCATTGCAAACGCTAGGCCGCCGCCCTCTGGGAGTGTATCTTAGTTTAGCAGAATAGCGAATGAAAGATTAGCAGAACTGTTACTAAATAATTCCTTGCAGTTTCTGAGTAGCTCCAGACCTACTCCTAGATTGCGATCACCTCGGTCTGTTTAGTTTCTGGTTTGATGTCACAAACACGCCCTGCGTTCGGCCAGCCACTCCCCCGTTTTTCCAGCCACTCCTGCGTTTTTACCTGGCACGCCTGCGTTTTTTAGCACACTCCCGGAAAACGCTCAGTTACCACCCAGAAACGCCCCTTTCCTGTCAATCACTCACCAATCAGCAGTGCGACTGAAAAGCGCCGCACGAACAGCAGCAAAACTGGTAAGTTTTTAGTTAAATAACTAAGCGCATGTGCGCTGTGTACCATATGCATTCGCATTTAGCAGCATAGCGAAAATCGGCAATGAGCGAACAACTCGGAATGACCCCCTTAGTCTCTCCAGGACTACTTCCTCACTTAAACAAGCATCAAGCCAAGAGTCATTACCTTCACTATCGTCATGCACTACTCTCACCATCTGATCCTCCCTGGTGAATACGGAGGGGAAAAAAACTGTTCAGTATTTCCGCAAATATTTGATCATTTAGCAAAGCTCCCAGTTCATTTTTTAATGGCCCTACGTTCTCCTTCTTTAACCTTTAACTGTTTATGTATTTATAAAACTGTTTAGGATTGGTTTTACTCTCTATAGCGATTTGCTTTTCGTTTTTAATGTTAGCTACACTTACTACTTTTTTGCATTCTTTATTGCATTCCTTTGAATACTGGAATGACTCCTCCCCTCCATTAGATTTAAATGTTTTGAAAGCACACCTCTTATTAGCCATTGCTTCTTTGACCTCCTTATTAAGCCACATTGGTTTGTGTTTAGTACTCCTGCGTTTACTGCTCATGGGAATGAATTTGTGAATATCGCTATCTAGCAACCCTTTAAAAGCATCCCACATTTCCGTTGCGTCTTTACCATGAAACAAAACTTCCCAGTCAATGTTGTTTAGGGCCTGTCTCAGATTATTGAAGTTAGCTTTTCTAAAGTTAAATGTTTTAGTTGCTCCCTTATAGCTATGTTTATTGAAACTGATGTCAAATGTGACCATATAGTGGTCACTGTTTTCCAAGGTCTCCCCAACTTTAGTGTTTGAGATAATGTCCACATTATTGGTAATAACTAGGTCCAGAATAGTTTTACCCCTAGTTGTGTCCTTGACTAATTGAGTCAAGTATTGATACTTTAATGTATTTAAGAACCTGCTGCTCCTAGTTTTTACACATGAATTGCTACTCCAATTTATATCAGGATAGTTAAAATCTCCTAATACTAGGATATCCCCCATTCCCGCAGCTTTTTCAATTTTCTGCAAGAGTTGTTCCTCATCATGCACGTTAATATCTGGTTGCTTGTAGCATGTGTCAATGACTAAATTTGCTTCCGTGCCCCCACATGTGGTCTCAACCCTTTATTCTAAATTTTTTTATAGTCAAAGCTCTGGAGTAAAGTATATGGCAGGTGAGGCAATGCCTACCTTTTCCACACTTCTCTTATCAAAACTCACCAAATTTCCAGTGCCCCTATATTTTTCAGCACCCCTTTATTTTTACAGCACACAGAGCAGTGCCCCTTTATTTTTACAGCACACAGGACGTGGCCTCAGCGCCCCTTTATTTTTACAGCACACAGAACAGTGCCACTTTATTTTTACAGCACACAGGACAGGGTCACAGTGCCCCTTTATTTTTAATGCACACAGGACAGCACCCCTTTACAGCACAGGTCTGCAGAATCCCTGTACAGCACAGGACAACACAGGACAGCCACCTAGAACAGCACCCCTGTACAGCACAGGACAGCAGCGCCCCTAAGAGCTTAGGACACCGCAGGACAGTACCCCTGTACAGCACAGGACAGCAGCACCCCTAACAGCACAGGACACCAAAGGACAGCACCCCTGTACAGCACAGGACAGCACCCCGGAACAGCACCCCTGTACAGCAAAGGACAGCACTCCAGAAAAGCACCCCAGGACAACAGCACCCCTCTACGCCACAACCCACAGAGAGACAGAGGTCTGTCTCCCTTATTCTCCAAGTCCGGAGTGAAAATGGTGGCAAAATACGGCTCCTTATAAGAAATCCAAAACCTGCGAGAATCCGACAGCAGAAAGATGATATTTTGCCTTGATCTGGGATCAGAGTCCGGCGGGAAGTACTGAGCCGGTCTCTGATCTGGACTTGGATTGTGAAGTCTGGGGGGGATCGACCACTGAGATCCGAACATGCTCATCCCTACTGAACACTACTATTTTTCACTAGCCAGCGCTAGACTATACCAGCCAGGGCTTGCAACAATGTATAAAGGAAATAAGCAGCATGAGGATCATCAGCCATAAGGTTAACCAGCCCTACACTTGTCAGCCCAGTGCTGGAATTCCTATGATAGTATTGGTACTACCCCAAACATCCCACCACCTTTCTAAGGACAACCATGGTTGTATTTTGTCTATTAGTGTTAAAGTTCATCAGAAATGTTAGATGCTAGGAGGGAAGGATGGTATTGTAAACAGGCAGTGTGGTTGGGAAATTAGAATGTCAACATGTCAGTTAGGTACTTTATCTCTTTCCATATATTTCCACTCTAAGGCTTAGTGCATAACCCCTATTGTTAGATAAGGCACTGAATTTGTAGGAAATTGGTATCCTTTTGCATTCTATTCATAATATATTTTTTATGTTTTAAAAGAATCCAACCACCTCTGTTGACGGATTTATTTTTCAATTACATCATGGGCCAGTATTTACTAAGAATCCGAGTTTGTCCGATTTGTGGTTTTTTTCTCTAAGTCCCAATCCGGGAATTCACTAAGCACCAATCTCGGCAGTGTTTGGACTATTCGTAATGATTTGAATGACAACGTTCAGAAATACGAATGAATAGACCATCGGTCAAACGTGGCTGTTATTTCATAGAATACGGGCATTCACTATTCATTCGTATTTGGGTGTTTGTTTCTGAGTGCTCAAGTGCGGGTCTGTTTTTTTCCGATTCGTTAAAAAAAGCAGCAATAAAATAGACCTGCTTTTTCCAGTCGAGTTTGGATAACCATGCATGGATCAGTGAGATCTGTGCATGGTTATCTATGGGAAAGGGTCTGTTTAGTGTGAAATCTGAAAAAAAAATTGCGTGGGGTCCCCCCTCCTAAGCATAACCAGCCTCGGGCTCTTTGAGCTGGTCCTGGTTGAAAAAATATGGTAAAAAAATGACAGGGGTTCCCCAGCACCGGGCTCTGCGCCTGGTCCTGGTTCCAAAAATACGGGGGACAAAAAGCGTAGGGGTCCCCCGTATTTTTTAAACCAGCATCGGGCTACACTAGCTGGGGAGATAATGCCACAGCCGAGGGACACTTTGATATCGGTCCCTGCGGCCATGCCATTAAAACCCCAACTAGTCACCCCTGGCCGGGGTACCCTGGAGGAGTGGGGACCCCTTCAATCAAGGGGTCCCCCCCTCCAGCCACCCAAGGGCCAGGGTTGAAGCCCGAGGCTGTCCCCCCCATCCAAGGGCGGCGGATGGGGGGCTGGTAGCCTTGTGAGAAATTGTGAATATTGTTTTTAGTAGCAGTACTACAAGTCCCAGCAAGCCTCCCCCGCAAGCTGGTACTTGGAGAACCACAAGTACCAGCATGCGGTGGAAAACCGGGCCCGCTGGTACCTGTAGTACTACTACTAAAAAAATACCCCAATAAAAACAGGACACACACACCATGACAGTACAACTTTATTACATACATGCACACCAACTTACACACATACTTACCTATGTTCCCACGAGGCTCGGTCCTCTTCTCCATGTAGAATCCTAGGGGTACCTGTGAAAAAAATTATACTCACATAATCCAGTGTACCTTCTGTTCTTTGTATAATCCACGTACTTGTCAAAATAATAAAATGGAAACCCGACCACGCACTGAAAGGGGACCCATGTTTACACATGGGACCCCTTTCCCCAACTGCCAGGACCCCCCCTGACTCCTGTCAAAGAGGGTCCCTTCAGCCAATCAGGGAGCGCCACGTTGTGGCACTCTCCTGATTGGCTGTGTGCTCCTGTAGTGTCTGTCAGGCAGCACACGGCACAGATACAATGTAGCGCCTATGCGCTCCATTGTAGCCAATGGTGGGAAATTTGCGGTCAGTGGTTGACCGAAAGTAACCTCACCGCTGACCGCAAAGTTCCCACCATTGGCTACAATGGAGCGCATAGGCGCTACATTGTATCTGTGCCATGTGCTGCCTGACAAACACTACAGGAGCACACAGCCAATCAGGAGAGTGCCACGACGTGGCTCTCCCTGATTGGCTGAAGGGACCCTCTTTGACAGGAGTCAGGGGGGGTCCAGGCAGTCGGGGAAAGGGGTCCCATGTGTAAACATGGGACCCCTTTCAGTGCGTGGTCGGGTTTCTGATTTATTATTTTGCCAAGTACGTGGATTATACAAAGAACAGAAGGTACACTGGATTATGCAAATATAATTTTTTTCACAGGTACCCCTAGGATTCTACATGGAGAAGAGGACCGAGCCTCGTGGGAACATAGGTAAGTATGTGTGTATGTTGGTGTGCATGTATGTAATAAAGTTGTACTGTCACGGTGTGTGTGTCCTGTTTTTATTGGGGTATTTATTAGTAGTAGTACAACAGGTACCAGCGGGCCCAGTTTTCCACCGCATGCTGGTACTTGTGGTTCTCCAAGTACCAGCTTGCGGGGGAGGCTTGCTGGGACTTGTAGTACTGCTACTAAAACAATATTCACAATTTCTCACAAGGCTATCAGCCCCCCATCCGCCGACCTTGGATGGGGGGGACAGCCACGGGCTTCACCCCTGGCCCTTGGGTGGCTGGAGGGGGGGACCCCTTGATTGAAGGGGTCCCCACTCCTCCAGGGTACCCCGGCCAGGGGTGACTAGTTGGGGTTTTAATGGCACGGCCGCAGGGACCGATATCAAAGTGTCCCCCGGCTGTGGCATTATCTCCCCAGCTAGTGGAGCCCGGTGCTGGTTTCAAAAATACGGGGGGGACCCCTACGCTTTTTGTCCCCCGTATTTTTGGAACCAGGACCAGGCTCAGAGCCCGGTGCTGGTTGATTAAATATGGGGGAACCCCTGTCATTTCCCCCCCCCCATATTTTTTCAACCAGGACCGGCTCAAACAGCCCGAGGCTGGTTATGCTTAGGAGGGGGGACCCCACGCAATTTTTTTCAGATTTTTTAAGACTTTAATCAACTTTTTAAGGTACACAATGAAGCCCTGCATGGATCTCACAGATCCGGACAAGATTCCTTGTGTTTTGTGAGGCAGTGTTTTACTCATCACTCCCGTAAAACACTGCCTGATATTACGAATCACATCGACATCGGAAAAAACGATTGTGCAAAACTCGGCAGCTTAGTGAATAACCGTATCGGGATTCAAAAAGTTGCAGTAAAATGCACCCGATACCATTCGAGTTCAAACACCCTTAAAAACGGCAAAAACTCGAATATTAGTAAATAAACCCCATGGTGTGTCACATTATTGGGGAAGGGAACAAGGTTAATTGTGCCTACAATCTATCCCAATAGGGGTATCCCCACACTGATGCCTGGTGAACCCTCTTTGCTTGAAAGACGATTATAGGATGGAAAAACCACAAGAAAAGAGTTCTCCAGAATAGACTAATTTATAAAATTGTAACCTTAAAACTCAGCTAGAGGAGAAAAGAAACAAGTGAGGAGGTGTTATAGTACCTTGAACAAATACATCTTAAACATTCAAGACAGTATTTCTGTCAATGAAATATGAAACTAATACTTTGCATTTCATTAAATAAGGAATCATTTAGCACCATCCAAAGCAATGCAAAATAATGTTTTGTGCCACACTTGGGTACATGCTTAAAGTGTAGCTAAATAAATGTGCTACATGATTTGTGTGACCCTTACACACTTTATCTATAGTTCAAATGTTGTAAATTTCAGGTCAGAGCAATGAGGATCTTTCCATTTTGATTGCTCACCTGTTTAAAAATAAACATTGTTTCATCTGTGGCTGATCATAATATACTGTATAGGGCTTTGACCTATCTACCTTTCACCCAAGGCGGCCCACGCAAAAGGTGTCTCAGCTCACAAAACCCAAGTTAACAGCAATTGCAAGATGACAAGAAAAAACAAACAAACAAACCTGTATTAGTCAGTTGTAATCCCATCCATAAAGCTTTATAGCAGTAATTCAGAACTATGCTATTTTGTTTAGATCTTCCTTTTGTGATTGTAAAGTCATGGTGTGCCTCAGTGCAGTCTTTATAACCAGCAATAAGAGAGTGTTATTCATTATACATTTGACTCATGAGCTCATCTATGATGAGGTCACATAACATCTATTAGAAGTGATGTATGTACATATAATACACAATGCTTCAAGATTGTACGTGTATATTGAAAATAAAATACCTGTAATACTTACTGAAATTAACATTTTGGATCCTGTGTACCAACCATAGAGCTCGTTGTTAAAACTTCTTGGAGGGTAACTCACAAACATCAGTGAAATGGACTGCTCCCCTATGAAAAATTAGAAAATACTGTATATTTATTTTAAATTATTAAATTTGTGTTTGGTGAATTGAATATAAGAGGTGCAGATAAATAAAACATATAATCAACAGTGTCTGGTTATAGACTGCTTTATAAATTGTTTAATCTGTTCCCCGAAGTGTTCTGTGATCCTTTTGTGTAATATAGTAAATAAAAGTTTATTTTACTAGCAGCCAGCGATGTAGCTGTGAGCCTGTCAGTGACATGGGATGACATTCAGATTTCATAATAAATTAGAAAGCAAATAATATTACATTAGCAGTGACAAGTGATTAAATGCATGCTAGTAACTTTCGTACACATCACAGTGACATCTATGTCATATATTTAATCTAACTATTTATATAATATTTTTGCAGAAATTCAATCACTTCTCAAATGAAAATAAATGGAAATGTCTGGAAAGGAAATAGAAATAGAGGTTTAATATTGTGTTTCTTATGCAGCTGATAGCAACATTATAGTTTTTCAAATGGAATGTACAGTACCAGACTATTTATATGTGTCTACAGTACACATGCTGTTGATATAGTTATTAATCAATACCAACATTATCCATCTATACAAATTTAATGTCAGCAAAAGGAGTGAGAAGTCCCAGATTTACAGATTCATTCACTGTTGTTTGATTCATGCCCTTAACCTTTATATAACATCTACAAATAAAAAGTTACTTTTTTTTTTTTTTTTTACTTTTGGTCAATGGTATGTGTTTAAGTTGCTACAGTAGTAAATAATATTAAACAGTTACATGCCCAAAGTGTACACGGTACATACATAAAGCTTGTCAAATATCATAATACCTATAAGTATTAATATATATATCTATATATCTATATATATATATATATATATATATATGTATTATGTATATATATATATATATATATATATTGTGACAGGGATCACATACACGGGAACTCAGATGAACACTTTGTGTTTATTTTGAACAGCAGGTTATCATAGAGCAAGTTAAGTCCATATGCATTCGGTATTACAGGCAGTACCATACAGGCACACTCAGCATAGCAGACTCTTGATAGTCTCCAGTGGTCCCTAGTCTAACCCACACAACCCGGCCTATCACCTGGACACTAACTGCCATTAGGAGCAAGGTGACTCTGCCCTGGAAACCCTTATATCAGGAGATCCCAGGTGCTGCTGATCACACACCTGGGATTTTGCTACTGCTTCCAAAACCTGGTCTGGATCCTCCACATTACTTTCACATGGGAAAATGCTGTCTCTGCCACACTGTGTATAATTCTCTCTCTCTCTCTCTCTCTCTCTCTCGTCAGATGACCTGGCCTCCACAATCTCCCGACCTAAACCCAAATTGAGATGGTTTGGGATGAGTTGGACTGCAGAGTTTACAACACAATTCCATATATGGTCTTTCATAGTTTTGATTTTTACAGTATTAATCTACAATGTAGAAAATATTCAATTTAAATAAAAACCATTGAACTAAAAGGTGTGTCCAAACATTTGACTGGTACTGCATATATATATATATATATATATATATATATATACAAACAGAGAACCCAGCACTCACCAAAGTAAACTCACTTATCCTCAACAATTCAATAAATAAATGATGGGGGTTTAGTTGGTGGATTGGCCAATGCACGGAAGCCTGTATACCGATTCAAGGTACCCCACCTTCATACAGGTCCTACACTATCACAGAGTCTTAAAACCTGACTACCACACTGCTGCATCATCTGCCTGCTAGATGTAATGTGTACCTGCCACAGACTTTATGGCTTTTAAAAGGCACACTAGTCACCTATTGCACTGGCTCAAAGATGATTGCTAAAAAACAGCTGAGACAGGTTCAGGATAATGAAGTCCACACAGGGGTGCATGAGAAAGCTAGTGGCCACGGTTAATAAGAGCTAACCATAGATTAACCCCTTCATATACACACAGAGTAAAAACCACAGCACTCACCGGGCTATAGAGCGATGTGGTCATGGGCTACATGCACCCCGCCCTGTGAGTGGTAAGTACAGCTGTGTACCCCGCTTCTGTGGTGGAGAGTGCAGTGTTACATGCACCCCACCCTGTGAGTGGTAAGTGCATAGCTGTGCCCCGCTTCTGGTGCGGTGAGTGCTGTGGTTTTTACTCTGTGTGTATATGAAGGGGTTAATCTATGGTTAGCTCTTATTAACCGTGGCCACTAGCTTTCTCATGCACCCCTGTGTGGACTTCATTATCCTGAACCTGTCTCAGCTGTTTTTTAGCAATCATCTTTGAGCCAGTGCAATAGGTGACTAGTGTGCCTTTTAAAAGCCATAAAGTCTGTGGCAGGTACACATTACATCTAGCAGGCAGATGATGCAGCAGTGTGGTAGTCAGGTTTTAAGACTCTGTGATAGTGTAGGACCTGTATGAAGGTGGGGTACCTTGAATCGGTATACAGGCTTCCGTGCATTGGCCAATCCACCAACTAAACCCCCATCATTTATTTATTGAATTGTTGAGGATAAGTGAGTTTACTTTGGTGAGTGCTGGGTTCTCTGTTTGTATTTATTAGAGCGATGTGGTCATGGGCTACATGCACCCCGCCCTGTGAGTGGTAAGTACAGCTGTGTACCCCGCTTCTGTGGTGGAGAGTGCAGTGTTACATGCACCCCACCCTGTGAGTGGTAAGTGCATAGCTGTGCCCCGCTTCTGGTGCGGTGAGTGCTGTGGTTTTTACTCTGTGTGTATATATATATATATATATATATATATATATGTACCAGAAGATTGAGCTGCACTCACAGACTTGTAACAAAGCATAAATCCCCGGCGAAGACAAAGAGTCAGACAACCGTGGTACTGTTCCGTTTCATGTCTATTTACAACATTTTGTCAAGGATAAACAAGACATACAGATACAACTATCTTAAATAGACACTCACCCAAACAAGTGTGCTCGTTGCCGTCCCGCTCCGTGCCGCGGCGCCATGACGTCATTCTCCCGCGACTCGCGCTGACGTGCCGGCCCACGGCAACGGAAGCGAGCGGCTACAGTGTACTCATCACCATAGAGACGTGTAAACAAAAAACACTAAAAGCATAACAAGCATAGTCCGTCAGCTGCAGGCCAATCCGAGGGGCATAACACTGATTGAATGAATCTGTACCACTAAAGACAAATAGTTAGCTGATACTATTGGCTAATATGCACATATTAAGATTAAATAAAACAGTTAAATGAACAATGATCATTGAGCCCTAGCGGATGAAGAGTTTGCAGTTTGTCAATCCACATAGCCTCTTTTTGAAGCAAAAGGCGTCCCCTATCTCCCCCTCTATTACTGAGGGGTACATGGTCAATCATCTTGTATTTTAAACTGGCCAGGTTATGTCTGAAGTTCTTAAAGTGTAGGGGACGCCTTTTGCTTCAAAAAGAGTCGCGGGAGAATGACGTCATGGCGCCGCGGCACGGAGCGGGACGGCAACGAGCACACTTGTTTGGGTGAGTGTCTATTTAAGATAGTTGTATCTGTATGTCTTGTTTATCCTTGACAAAATGTCGTAAATAGACATGAAACGTTGGAACAGTACCCTGGTTGTCTGACTCTTTGTCTTCGCCGGGGATTTATGCTTTGTTACAAGTCTGTGAGTGCAGCTCAATCTTCTGGTACATGCAAATTCCCACAGAACTGCACCACAGTAGCTGTGTGATCTATTTGGAGTGCCAGACATTCTTTTAGTTTATATATATATATATATATATATATATATATATATATATATATATATATATTACAGTAAAAAAAACTTTTTTTTTAAAAAGACTGGCGTTTCCATTTTTCAATCAGCATCTTAATGCTCTAATAGCCAATATTCTAGATATAAACCCCCACGTCTGTTTCAGGCACTCAAAGTGACAACTGATCTTTCCTCTCAGAAATAAAAAATTCAAGATAACCCCACACTGCATTATGTACTGTATATAACTCCTTACTGAGGGAGTTTCTGACATCTCCAAACTGCCGCTGCTGCTGAGTATAATACTTCTAATGCTGAATGAAGGCATATGAGTATTAAATTGAAAAATTATTGCTGTGTGTAGGAGTCAATAAAGGCATAAAACTTGTGGTGTACGTGTCTTGTCTTTATCTTAATGTTCTCTTTGCAGGCAGAGAACAGGTTCAAGCAGGTCTTTAATGTCTGGGCATGTTGGCACCTCTGATTTCAAAAGTGCCATCTTGCCGGGTCAAATCTTGCTGGGGCTTAAAGGCCCCCTGTAACAAATAATATTTTTGACTATTTATAAACCATTAACCTTGCACCCATCACCCAAGGGTGTGAGGAATAGCCTGCTGGTTGTCCCATGGAAGGGAGAACCCATTTTGTTTTTGGGTCTCAACTTTGTAAGGAATTTTAGCCCTGGGCTGACCAGTTTGTGGAACATTATGGCAGGAAGACCGCACACAGCGTTACCCCTTTACTGGTTCAGCCTATTATTGTTTTTTATAAAATAACATAATTCCCCCCTCCCCTCTGACCTACGCATATGGGCGCTCTTCACACTATCATAAGGGGCTACGCCCCATAACCTTTGCACGCCCTTGTGGCATGCAATATTTGTATTATATGGAGTATTACCTCCAATCATAATTGTGTGAGTGGTTAAATATTGCACGGACAAAGGGCCTGTGATGGTTAAGGAGTTGTAGCCCCTTGCAACGACGTGAACAGTGCATGCAGGGCCTGATGAATCACCTAGTAGGTGCTGTGGTTGTGGGAGTGGCGGGTGTGGGGGAGACGCAGATGGGGGAGGGGTCTTGGAGTGGCGGAGGGGCTGGTGCAGTGGTGCCATGGGTTGGGGAGGAATGGGTGCTGCGGGTGGGGGTCTGGAGCCTCCACGGGTGCGGGGGTGCCGTGGGTGGGGGAGGGGCGGGTGTGGGAGGGGAAGGTGCTGGGGTGCTGCGGGTGGGGGTCCGGAGCCACCACGGGTGGTAGATGGGGGTGTGGGGGTGCCACAGATGGGGCCCGAAGGTACTGTGAGTGGGGGAGGGGCGGGTAATGCTTCTCCTCCTGGAAGCAGCTAAGCTGCTGTCGTCCCTTTGGCAGTGGCTCTCCCGGAGACTCTCACAGCAGTCAAGCAGCCAGTCACTATTGTTAGCGCCGGTGTCTCAACGCGCCGCATTACATGGAGGAAGATGCACTCAATAAACTACAGCTCCCAGGAGGCCTTAGCGCCGGAATGCTTTGGCGTTAAGGGCTGCTGGGAGCTGTAGTTTACTTAGTACATCTACTTCCCTGTAATGCAGCTCGTTGGGACACATGCGCTAACAATATTGACTGGCTGGCAGAACTGACTGGCTGAATCAATGTAAAAGGTGAGAGTGCTGTGCAGTGTCAGTGACAATGCACACCCACTGCACTGCACAGCACTGTCACCTTTTACATTGATTCACCGTCCAGACATTCTCCACAATATCACCCACTCTATCCATTACATTAGCCATCTTGGGGCTTCCAGGCCGGCAGCCCAGGTGCTGTGTTGTGGAGTCAGGGCCTCTGGGGATCTGAGCGCGGCTGTGGCAGGGAGGCACTTCTGTGACATCAACAGCAGAGGAGGCTCCAGGGCTCAGAAAGTATGCGGTGCAGGGAAGGCTATGAAAGCCTTCCGCTGCGCCGCTTTCATACATATCTATGCCGATATCCGCAGCAGCTTTTGTTCCACGGCTAGGGAGTGGGGATTGTTCATGATGGTGGAGACAGGCGGACTGGCAGCAGGACATAAGGGGTCATTCCGACCCGTTCACACGCTGCTGTTTTTCATAGTGGTGAGAATGGGTCGGTTCTGCGCATGCACATGCGCTGTTGCCCAGCGACAGCCGTTGCTGTGCAACGACAAGAATAACGAAGAAAGCGATCACTGCCGTGATGGCAAGAAGATTGACAGGAGGAACGCATTCCTGGGGCGTCAACTAACAGTTTTCTGGGAGTGGTGCAGCAAACGCAGGCGTGTCCAGGCGTTTGCAGGGCGGGTGTCTGACATCAATTCCGGGACCTGACAGGCTGACATCGCAGTGGGTAAGTAACTCCAGAGCTACTCAGAAACTTCACAAAATGTTTTTGCATAGCTTGGCTGCACCAGGGTTCACAGCCTTGCTATATCAAAAAACCCTCTCCCATAGGCGGCGTCTAGTTGATTGCGCGGGCAGCAAAAAGTTGCTACGTGTGATCAACTCAAAATGACCCCCATAGGACGCTGCAGTAAAAGGATTTTTCCCTATCTACAGCGCAGAGACTTGCTGCAGATGCAGTGCCTTTTTTTATGGTCAGTACCGATTTTTGGCTCTCCAAACTACCATTGAAAGTATAGGAAAAGGGGCGTGGCCACGCCTCTGTACCCGTGGCCAAGCCCCCTTTTCGCATTTGTAGAGATTTTTGGTCCTCATTCCGAGTTGATCACTCGCTAGCTGTTTTTAGCAGCAGTGCAAACGCATAGTCGCCGCCCACAGGGGAGTGTTTTTTTGCTTTGCAAGTGTGCGAACGCTTGTGCAGCCGAGCCCTACAAAAACATTTTGTGCAGTTTCAGAGTAGGTCTGATCTTACTCAGCCCTTGTGATCACTTCAGTCTTTTTGGTGCCGAAATTGACGTCACACACCCGCCCTCCAAACGCCTGGACACGCCTGCGTTTTTCCAACCACTCCCAGAAAACGGTCAGTTGACACCCATAAACTCCTTCTTCCTGTCAATCTCTTTGCGATCGGCTGTGCGTATGGATTCCTCGTTACATCAGATGCTCAGATACGATCCGAATTGTACCCGTACGACGCGTATGCGCATTGCGGTGCATACGCATGCGCAGTAGAGACCTGATCACAGCACAGTGAAAATCGGTAGCGTGCGATCAACTCAGAATAACCCCCTTTATGTGTAACTTGTTGGAGGGTATGTTGCTGCAGATGCTGTGGGCCTCTTTCGGGGTGTGGACCTGAAGCTGCAGCTCCATCAGCCCCATTGTTAATCCTGCTCTGTGAACACACAGCAGCCAAAGGGCAGAACCTCCCATTGGATGTAACCTGTGTTGGAGGGCATTTCTCATCCAATCAGCTGTGGGCTGGGTGTAATAGACCTGCTGCTAACCCAATGAGAGGTCCTATCCACGCACAGTGTTATCCACACAGTCACAGAGTGAAAGATCTGGGCAATTATATAGGAGATTATATATATATATATATATATATATATATATATACACACACACACACACATAGACACACACACACACATATATATATATATGTATATATAAAATGATCCTGCGTTAACTGAAAAAAGTACCAACTGCACATAAATTAATAATAATAAAAGGATAAATAATGCATTGTATTATATAATGACATTGATACCATAAAGCAAAAATAATTGAATACTTTTAAAAACTAATGCATGCAGCTCTTGAATGATAAAATCAGCAGCCCTTTGGTGATGAAGATCAGGGGATTATTATGGGAGAGTGGATTGCAGGGTCCCTATTCTTTATAACCCTGAAGAAAGCCACTGGGGGTTGCATCACACTCAGGGCCAGATTAACAATGGGGCGGATGGAGCTCCAGCTCCAGGCCTCCTCATAAAAAAAGGCCCATCATCATAACTAGCCACCAGCTGGCCACATGTTCGGCCATAAATCATAACTATTAAGATTGCATTTCTATATTTAAATTATGCAATTTTATATATTTACACATATTAAGGGAGACATTGGACCTGATAGTGTAGGGGATGTACACACCCACATGGATCTCACCACACCCACACAACACTGATCACACCTCCCCATTTTTCACAATAGGCCTATGGATTTTTTCAGCTTCGGGAAATCAGCACCGTTTCACCTCTGGCTCCAACACTCCAGGAGTGTTGGAGAATGAGGTGAAACGGTGCTGATTTCCCGGAGGTACCTGTATATACATCTCACAAGCACTTCAGGGTAGCCTTCACTGGTCACCCCACTTATTCTGGTACGCACATTTGCCCCATAAATGTTGGTGGAACTGATTGCAGTGAAATTTTAGTTGTTTTTATGCATCAATAAAACTGTACTACACTATATATATCCCTCCATTCTTGTTCTTTTGAAGGAAAGAAGAGGAATAGTGATTTCTGAGGAAATCCTTTAAAGGAACTGAATATCTGCTATGGATCAATTGAGGAAGCAAGGTCTTTAAGGATTTGACTATTGACCCTGCATGATCTCAGTGTGTGCGCATATTTGCAATTTGTGACTATACTGATACTCCTTTGTCTGGGGAACGAACCATCAGCTTTACTTTAAAGCCAGTGAGTGGCACATCTTTCAGCTAGCACCCGCTCTACTAAGCTTATATGGGACTCTTCTGAAAACCAGGCATCAGTATATGAAGGAAAATAGCTATACTAGAGTACATACAGGGGTAGATATACTATAGCTGAACACATTGTGCAGCTACAGCTCTTCCTGCTTCGCCTCATTATCGAGGCAAAACAGGAAGGTACATTGACGAGATGTAAGAACATCTCATTTGCTGCAGCAGGGGAGTGAAAACCCACCCTCCTCCTTCCAGTTATCCCCGCTAGAGAGCACAGCACATCAGCTTAGTTCTGATTAGGATTTATTTTTTTACTAACAGTTTCTTATATAGAGAAGCAAATTCCATTGCATTTTACAGTTGGACACAGTGATATCATAAAACAAAACAATTGGAAACGACAGTGAAAAAACAAATCTGGGAAATAAAAGACCGTCATAGAGGAAGGAAGGCCCTGCTCACTAGATTACAATCTATATGGAAGTAGGCATTGATACACAAGGATGGATGTTATCTATTGCATAATGGGCCTAATTCAGACCCGATCGCTGCTGTGCATTTTCGCACAGCTGGTGATCGGGTCTGAACTGCGCATGCGTATGCACCGCAATGCACAGGCGCGTTGGTGTGCAGCGACAGGATGGTGCGAACAAAGCGATGGCATGGGTGATCGCAAGGTGACTCATAGGAAGAGGCCATTTGTTGGTGGCAACTGACCGTTTTACAGGAGTGTCCGGAAAAATGCAAGAGGATCCAGGCATTTGGAAGGAAGGTTTCATCACAGCGGCTGAGTAAGTCCTGGGCTGTGAAGAGACTGCACAAACTTTTGTTTGTGCAGCTCTGCACATGCGATCGCACATCTGCACAATGATTTCCCCCTCGCCTGTAGGCAGTGACTACCTGATCGCAGGGATGTAAAAAAATGTACCCTAGCGATCAGGTCTGAATTAGGCCCAATGTTCCACCAGATTGCAAAGTTTTGTGGTGGGCTGTATGATATGGTAACACAGAAATGTAGGCCTGGGGTTAGGAGGATGTGAAAGTGAATAATCATAAAATACTGTGTGTGAGGATATGTGTGGACCCTACAGTGGGGAAGTAATTGGATAGGAAAGTTTATGTAGGTTATGTGGGCAGTTCCAGAATTTGATAAGCTTGCCTGAAGAGGTGAGTTTTCAGGGAACGCTTGAAGGTTTTGAGACTATAAAATCTTATTGTGCACTGGACAGCATTCCACAGCGTGTCCCTGCTGAGGAGATAGGGCAAAGATACCTGAATCTGTCGATGCAACTGCCAGTGCTACTGACTGTTCATACTAGAGATGTGCACCGGAAATTTTCGGGTTTTGTGTTTTGGTTTTGGATTCGGTTCCGCAGCCGTGTTTTGGATTCGGACGCGTTTTGGCAAAACCGCCCTGAAATTTTTTTGTCGGATTCGGGTGTGTTTTGGATTCGGGTGTTTTTTTTCAAAAAACCCTCAAAAACAGCTTACATCATAGAATTTGGGGGTAATTTTGATCCCATAGTATTATTAACCTCAATAACCATAATTTCTACTCATTTCCAGTCTATTCTGAACACCTCACACTTCACAATATTATTTTTAGTCCTAAAATTTGCACCGAGGTCGCTGGATGACTAAGCTAAGCGACCCAAGTGGGCGGCACAAACACCTGGCCTATCTAGGAGTGGCACTGCAGTGTCAGACAGGATGGCACTTAAAAAAATTGTCCCCAAACATCACATGATGCAACGATAAATAAAATAAAAAAGTGGTGCAAGATGGAATTGTCCATTGGCCCTCCCACCCACCCTTATGTTGTATAAACAGGACATGCACACTTTAACAAACCTATCATTTCAGCCACAGGGTCTGCCACACAACTGTGGCTGAAATGACTGGTTGATTTGGGCCCCCACCAAAAAAGAAGCAATCAATCTCTCCTTGCGCAAACTGGCTCTACAGAGGCAAGATGTCCACCTCATCATCATCCTCCGATTCCTCACCCCTTTTCACTGTGTACATCCCCCTCCTCACAGAGTATTAATTTGTCCCCGCTGGAATCCACCATCTTAGGTCCCTGTGTACTTTCTGGAGGCAATTGATGGTGAATGTCTCCACGGAGGAATTGATTATAATTTATTTTGATGAACATCATCTTCTCCACATTTTCTGGAAGTAACTTTGTACGCCGATCGCTGACAAGGTGACCGGCAGCACTAAACACTCTTTCGGAGTACACACTGGAGGGGGGGCAACTTGGGTAAAATAAAGCCAGTTTGTGCAAAGGCCTCCAAATTCCCTCTTTTTCCTGCCAGTATACGTACGGACGTCTGGCGTGCCTACTTGGATGTGGTCACTCATATAATCCTCCGCCATTCTTTCAATGGTGACAGAATCATATGCAGTGACAGTAGACGACATGTCAGTAATCGTTGGCAGGTCCTTCAGTCCGGACCAGATGTCAGCACTCGCTCCAGACTGCCCTGCATCACTGCCAGCGAGTGGACTCGGAATTCTTAGCATTTTCCTCGCAGCCCCAGTTGCGGGAGAATGTGAAGGAGGAGCTGTTGACGGGTCACGTTCTGCTTGAGTTGACAAGTGTCTCACCAGCAGGTCTTTGAACATCTGCAGACTTGTTTCTGCCAGAAAGAGAGATAAAACGTAGGCTTTAAACCTAGGATCAAGCACGGTGGCCAAAATGTAGTGCTCCGATTTCAACAGATTGATCACCCGTGAATCCTGGTTAAGCGAATTAAGGGCTCCATCCACAAGTCCCACATGCCTAGCGAAATCGCTCCATTTTAGTTCCTCCTTCAATCTCTCCAGCTGCTTCTGCAAAAGCTTGATGAGGGGAATGACCTGACTCAGGCTGGCAGTGTCTGAACTGACTTCACGTGTGGCAAGTTCAAAGGGTTGCAGAACCTTGCACAACGTTGAGATCATTCTCCACTGTGCTTGAGTCAGGTGAATTCCCCCTCCTTTGCCTATATCGTAGGCAGATGTATAGGCTTGAATGGCCTTTTGCTGCTACATCATCCTCTGAAGCATATAGAGGGTTGAATTCTACATCGTTACCACCTCTTGCTTCAGATGATGGTGGGGCAGGTTCAGGAGTGTTTGCTGGTGCTCCAGTCTTCGGCACGCGGTGGCTGAATGCCGAAAGTGGCCCGCAATTCTTCGGGACACCCACAGCATCTCTTGCACACCCCTGTCATTTTTTTTAAAAAATTCTGCACCACCAAATTCAATGTATGTGCAAAACATGGGACGTGCCTAGGAACGAGTTGGCATTTGCGAGATGCTGCTACTGGTGCCGCCGCTGCTGTTCTTGCTGCGGGAGGCAATACATCTACCCAGTGGGCTGTCACAGTCATATAGTCCTGAGTCTGCCCTGCTCCACTTGTCCACATGTCCGTGGTTAAGTGGACATTGGGTACAACTGCATTTTTTAGGACACTGGTGACTCTTTTTCTGACGTCTGTGTACATTCTCGGTATCGCCTGCCTAGAGAAGTGGAACCAAGATGGTATTTGGTACCGGGACATACTAGCTCAAGAAATTCTCTAATTCCCTGTGAATTAATGGTGGATACCGGACACACGTTTAACACCAACACAGCAGCCAAGGCCTGAGTTATCCGCTTTGCAGCAGGATGACTGCTGTGATATTTCATCTTCCTTGCAAAGGACTGTTAGACAGTCAATTGCTTACTGGAAGTAGTACAAGTGGTCTTCCGACTTCCTCTCTGGGACGACAATCGACTCCCAGCAGCCACAGCAGCAGCGTCAGCAGCAGTAGGTGTTACACTCAAAGATCCATCGGAGGAATCCCAGTTAGGAGAGGTCTCGTCAGACTTGCCAGTGACATGGCCTGCAGGACTATTGGCGTTCCTGTCTAAGGAGGAAATTGACACTGAGGGAGTTGGTGGTATGGTTTGCAGGAGCTTGGGTACAAGAGGAAGGGATTTAGTTGTCAGTGGACTGCTTCCACTGTTACCCAAAATTTTGGAAATTGTCAATGACTCCTGATGAATGCGCTCCAGGTGACGTATAAGGGAGAATGTTCCTAGGTGGTTAACGTCCTTACCCCTACTTATTACAGCTTGACAAAGGCAACACACAGCTCAACACCTGTTGTCTGCATTTCTGTTAAAATAATTCCACACCGAAGAGGTGATTTTTTTTGTTATTTGACCAGGTATGTCAATGGCCATATTCGTCCCACGGACAACAGGTGTCTCCCCGGGTGCCTGACTTAAACAAACCACCTCACCATCAGAATCCTCCTTGTCAATTTCCTCCTCAGTGCCAGCAACACCCACATCCTCATCCTGGTGTACTTCAACAGTGACATCTTCAATTTGATTATCAGGAACTGGACTGTGGGTGCTCCTTCCAGTGCTTGCAGAGGGCATGCAAACGGTGGAAGGCGCCACCTCTTCCCGTCCAGTGTTGGGAAGGTCAGGCATCGCAACCAACATAATTGGACTCTCCTTGGGGATTTGTGATTTAGAAGAACGCACAGTTCTTTGATGTGCTTTTGCCAGCTTAAGTCTTTTCATTTTTGTAGCGGGAGGATGAGTGCTTCCATCCTCATGTGAAGCTGAACCACTAGCCATGAACATAGGCCAGGGCCTCAGCCGTTCCTTGCCACTCCATGTCGTAAATGGCATATTGGCAAGTTTACGCTTCTCCTCAGACGCTTTTAATTTAGATTTTTGAGTCATTTTACTGAACTTTTGTTTTTTGGATTTTACATGCTCTCTACAATGACATTGGGCATTGGCCTTGGCAGACGACGTTGATGGCATTTCATCATCTCAGCCATAACTAGTGGCAGCAGCTTCAGCACGAGGTGGAAGTGGATCTTGATCTTTCCCTATTTTACCCTCCACATTTTTGCTCTCCATTTTTTAATGTGTGAAATTATATGCCAGAAATATATCAATAGCAATGGCCTACTGTACTGTCTGTACTACTACTGCTGGTCACCAAAATGCTGCACTATCCTACTATATACTGCTCACAATAATGCTGCACAGATATGGATAGTATACTTGACACAGAGCTGCAAGATACAGCAATGGCCTACTGTACTATATGTATACTTCTGGTCACGAAAATGCTGCACTGTCCTACTATATACTGCTCACAATAATGCAGCACAGATATGGATAGTATACTTGACACAGAGCTGCAAGATACAGTAATGGCCTACTGTACTGTACTATGGCCCTCATTCCGAGTTGTTCGCTCGGTATTTTTCATCGCATCGCAGTGAAAATCCGCTTAGTACGCATGCGCAATGTTCGCACTGCGACTGCGCCAAGTAACTTTACTATGAAGAAAGTATTTTTACTCACGGCTTTTTCTTCGCTCCGGCGATCGTAATGTGATTGACAGGAAATGGGTGTTACTGGGCGGATACACGGCGTTTCAGGGGCGTGTGGCTGAAAACGCTACCGTTTCCGGAAAAAACGCAGGAGTGGCCGGGGAAACGGTGGGAGTGCCTGGGCGAACGCTGGGTGTGTTTGTGACGTCAACCAGGAACGACAAGCACTGAAATGATCGCACAGGCAGAGTAAGTCTGGAGCTACTCTGAAACTGCTAACTCGTTTGTAATCGCAATATTGCGCGTACGTCGGTCGCAATTTTAAGAAGCTAAGATTCACTCCCAGTAGGCGGCGGCTTAGCGTGTGTAACTCTGCTACATTCGCCTTGCGAGCGAACAACTCGGAATGAGGGCCTATATGTATACTGCTGGTCACTAAAATGCTGCACTGTCCTACTATATACTGCACACAATAATGCAGCACAGATATTGATAGTATACTTGACACAGAGCTGCAAGATACAGCAATGGCCTACTGTACTGTACTATATGTATACTGCGGGTCACCAAAATGCTGCACTGTCCTACTATATACTGCTCACAATAATGCAGCACAGATATGGATAGTATACTTGACACAGAGCTGCAAGATACAGCAATTGCCTACTGTTTTGTACTATATGTATACTGCTGGTCACCAAAATGCTGCACTGTTCTACTATATACTGCTCACAATAATGCAGCACAGATATGGATAGTATACTTGACACAGAGCTGCAAGATACAGCAATGGCCTACTGTACTGTACTATATGTATACTGCTGATCACCAAAATGCTGCACTGTCCTACTATATACTGCTCACAATAATGCAGCACAGATATGGATAGTATACTTGACACAGAGCTGCAAGATACAGCAATGGCCTACTGTCCTGTACTATATGTATACTGCTTGCCACCAAAATGATGCACTGTCCAACTACATACTGCTCACAATAATGCAGCACAGATATGGATAGTATACTTGACAGAGCTGCAAGATACAGCAATGGCTTACTGTACTGTACTATATGTTTACTGCTGGTCACCAAAATGCTGCACTGTCCTACTATATACTGCTCACAATAATGCAGCACAGATATGGATAGTATACTTGATACAGCAATGGCCTACTGTACTGTACTATATGTATACTGCTGTTCACCAAAATGCTGCACTGTCCTACTATATACTGCTCACAATAATGCAGCACAGATATGGATAGTATACGTGACACAGGGCTGCAAGATACAGCATTGGCCTACTGTACTGTACTATATGTACACTGCTGATCACCAAAATGCTGCACTGTCCTATTATATACTGCTCACAATAATGCAGCACAGATATGGATAGTATACTTGACACAGAGCTGCAAGATACAGCAATGGTCTACTGTACTGTACTACTATAATTATATTATATACTGGTGGTCCCCACAATGCAGCACACTGAGCACAGATATTTGCAGCACACTGAGCACAGATATGGAGCGTTTTCAGGCAGAGAACATAGATATTTGCAGCACACTGAGCACAGATATTTGCAGCACACTGAGCACAGACATGGAGCTTATCAGGGAGAGAACGCAGCCACGTCCTCTCTGTTCAATCTCCAATGCACGAGTAAAAATTGTGGCGACATGCGGCTCTTTATATAGAATACGAATATCGCGAGAATCCGACAGCGGGATGATGACATTCGGGCGCGATGAAGTTCGGGGGGTTCGGATCTCGACGAACCGAACCCGCTCATCTCTAGTTCATACATTGCCCTGCATATCGGTGTGCTATTTTTAGATAGCAGCACAAATATAGACTGGGACGCATAGTGCCGCTGTCATGCAGCATGCAACCCCACTGTAATATATGAAGGAGAAGCGGTATCAGTGTACATAATGTGCATATCTCCCCCATATTGACTCTTCTTAAATGTACCCCACATGGAAGTATTCTTAATCAACGTGAACTACGTACGATAACTGCCACTACAGGGGAATTATAGGTGTATACTAACTGCCTCACTGAAACACCAGCCTGGGTACTGTATGGAATTGTGATTACAACTATAGATGAGGATTATGAATGACACATAATCTTAGAATTAGACACAGTATACTGGGTTGTCTTTTATCTATTTGATTACAGTATTTTATATAAAATTTATAAAAATACAATATTGTATCAAATTTAGCCTAGATACGTATAATTTGATGGCATGCATCCCCCCTTCCTTTTTAAACTCTCTATTTATTCAAAGAGAGTAAACAAAAGCAATACAGTTATAAATGCAACCAGTACTCTTATGCATTTTAGATAGATAGATAGATAGATAGATAGATAGATAGATAGATAGATAGATAGATAGATATAGGAGAGAAAGAAAAAAAACTTTTTAGTTAGAAAATAAGAGTGAAAGAAAGGTTAGAAGAAGCAGGGCGAGAAAGGGAGAAAAGAGTAAGAAAGAGATGGGGTCAATTTAAATGACTGAGGCAGATGAGTCGAAGGGGGTCTTTCCAAGTTGATCGCATGCTGCCGATCAGGTTACTACTGCGCATGCGTATGCACCGCAATGCGCACGCATGTCGTACGGGTACAAACAGCATCATTGCTGTGCAATGCTTCTAGCGACAAATCCATTCGCACGGGTAAGCGCAAGGAGATTGACAGAAAGAGGGCGTTCATGGGTGTTAACTGACCGTTTTCTGGGAGTGGTGGGGAAAATGCAGGCGTGTCCAGGCGTTTGCAGGGCAGGCGTCTGACATCAATTCCGGGACAGAACAGGCTGAAGTGATCGCAAGGGCTGAGTAAGTTCAGACCTACTCTGAAACTGCAAAAAATATTTTCATCCCATTCGGCTGCACATGTGATCGCACACTTGCAAAGTGAAAATACACTCCCCCGTGGGCAGCAACTATGTGTTTGCACGGCTGCAAAAAGTAGATAGTGAGCGATCAACTCGAAATGAGGGCGACGGCTTATAAGGTTCTCAATGTCTGAAAGGTTTCAGCCAAGCAAAACAGCCTTTATACAGGGTGACTAGTCATGGTAAGTAGCCAAGGGCTCCACACAAGCTCAAATTTATGGGAACAGTCATAATGATAATAAGTGATCTTCTCCATATTTGCAATTAACCAAATATAATTATTCAGTGTAGAAACAGTAGGAGTAGTAGGAGATTTCCAATTTCTTGCAATTAAAGATATTGGGGTATATGCAATTCCGGGCGAATTGCGACTTTTTTTCGCCCGTTTTCAAATTCGACACAATTTGACCGTCAAATTCCGGCCAGCGGGTGCCGGAATTCGACATATTTAATAAAAAACGGATTCGACAGTCCCGCTGTCGAAAAACGGACCAATTGACGGATAAGTGCGTCCTGGATTCGACTTTTAAAACGGCACAAAAATGGTTAAAAAACCCTAAAATAAATTGCGTGGGGTCCCTCCTCCTAAGCATAACCAGCCTCGGGCTCTTTGAGCCGGTCCTGGTTGTAAAAATACAGGGGGAAAATTGACTGGGGATCTCTGCGTCCGGTCCTGGTGCAAAAATACAGGGGACAAAAAGCGTAGGGGTCCCCCGTATTTTTAACACCAGCATCGGGCTACACTAGCTGGAGAGATAATGCCACAGCCGGGGGACACTTTTATACCGGTCCCTGCGGCCGTGGCATTAAATCCCCAACTAGTCACCCCTGGCCGGGGTCCCCCTGAGGAGTGGGGACCCCTTAAATCAAGGGGTACCCCCCAGCCACCCAAGGGCCAGGGGTGAAGCCCGAGGCTGTCCCCCCCATCCAACGGCTGCGGATGGGGGGCTGATAGCCTTAGCCTTGTGTAAATAAAAGAATATTGTTTTTTGCAGAAGAAATACAAGTCCCAGCAAGTCTCCCCCGCAAGCTGGTACTTGGAGAACCACAAGTACCAGCATGCGGGGGAAAACGGGCCCGCTGGTACCTGTAGTTCTTCTGCAAAAAAAATACCCAAATAAAAACAGGACACGCACACCGTGTAAGTATGTGTGTGTCGACATGTATGTAATAAAGTTTTACTTTCACGGTGTGCGTGTCCTGTTTTTCTTTGGGTATTTTTTTTGCAGAAGAACTACAGGTACCAGCAGGCCCGTTTTCCCCCTGCATGCTGGTACTTCTGGTTCTCCAAGTACCAGCTTGCGGGGGAGGCTTGCTGGGACTTGTAGTTCTTCTGCAAAAAAAATATTCTTTTATTTTACACAAGGCTATCAGCCCCCCATCCGCAGCCCTTGGATGGGGGGACAGCCTTGGGCTTCACCCCTGGCCCTTGGGTGGCTGGAGGGGGGACCCCTTGATTTAAGGGGTTCCCACTCCTCCAGGGTACCCCGGCCAGGGGTGACTAGTTGGGTATTTAATGCCACGGCCGCAGGGACCGGTATAAAAGTGTCCCCCGGCTGTTTCATTATCTCTCCAGCTAGTGGAGCCTGGTGCTGGTGTTGAAAATATGGGGGCCCCTACGCTTTTTGTCCCCCGTATTTTTTCCACCAGGACCGGACGCAGAGCCCGGTGCTGGTTCTAAAAATACGGGGGATCCCCAGTCAATTTCCCCCCCGTATTTTTACAACCAGGACTGGCTCAAAGAGCCCGAGGCTGGATATGCTTAGGAGGGGGGACCCCACGCATTTTTTTCTGAATTTTAACCCATTCCCACCCCTTCCCACTGAAAACCATGCTCTCTCAATTTTAGTCAGTTAAAAAATTTTTTATTATTTTCAAAAATATATAAATAATAGTTGTAAATCCTAATAGACAAACCAAGTACCTAATCCCTTCTAATATAAATAGATATGCTATTAGCAATATAAAAAAACACTAAAAAAGTTTTTACATTTTTTTTATTAGATTCCGCCAGCAGAGGCGGAATGAAATTGACGAAATATCTGTCGAAAAGCACTGTTGTCGAATCGACATTCTTCAATTGAATATACTTTTGTCGAAAAGCCGCATTTTTACCATAGTAGACATGTCGAATTTGTGAACTGTCGAATTTCAAAAAGTCGAATCTGAAAAGTCCGTATTTTTGTCGAAAAGTACTGTATTGCATTGTCGAATATTTTTTGTGTCGAAAATGCCCCGTTTTTCGACATTTGCGGCAATTCGACCACAATTGCATATACCCCTTAGCTGCAGCCAAAATATGGGAAAATTATTTATTTAGAGGGGAATCTAAGTCCTGGAAAGGGCAGGCCAAAAGGAACACCCACGGGTCCAGGGAGAGCGGGAGACCTGAAAGGAATTTCAATAAATCGAGAACTTTTTCCCAGAAAGGAACAGTGTGTGGACAGGACAGGTCCGCCAAATATGGAGGAGGGTTTCTCTCTATCCCAGTTTCGTCAACATACAGGGGTGGAGGAAGGGAACATTTTAGATAGTTTGTCAGGGGTATAATACCACCTGTAATATAGCTTATAGGAAGTTTCCTTGATAAGAGTGGAGATTGAGATTTTAGCTATCCCCTCCCTCACCTCCTCCTCCCGTTCATGGTGAACCAGCGGGACAGAGGTAACCTCAATTAACATTGAGTATATATAAGAGATCATTCCTCTGCATAGAGGATTCTTGACACAGACAGTCTCAAAAGGGGTTAGCTTTCTACAAGTTATAGGTTGGGGGAGGGACATAAGAAAGTGGCAAATCTTAAAATATTCAAAGAAAGGGGGAGCTAAAATTGAAAACTTACTTTTAATCTCATCTATAGATGCCCATGACTCCTGAAAACAGAAGTCAGATACCCAGTGAATCCCAGCTTTGTACCAGAGTGTAAACTGCTGGGGGAAACTCCCGGTGGGAAGGCCAGATTATAACATAGGGGGGTAAGGGGTGAGGGGAAGGTGGATAACTTGTATTTGATAGAAAAGATATCCCATAAGGAAAGGTGGAATTTAATAGAAGGGAGGAAATTAATCATAGAATTTTTATGGGTCTTGTCTAGTCCCCATAAAGAGGCCAGTGTGCGGATCCCTAGAGAGAGTGTTTCCAAATCTATCCAGGCAATAGATGCAGGAGGTGCGAAGGAAGCTACTACCTGACTCAAGTGGATAGCCAAATAAAACTTACCATAAGGAAAACCTCTCCCACCTCCTGATCTAGGAAGTTTGAGAATTTTAAGAGCTATCCTAGGAGGTTTGTCATTCCATACAAATCTTGAAAAAGAAGCTTGGATATCTAAGAATTTTTTCTGGTACTCTGACTGGCAGGGTTTGAAATAGATAGAGAAGTTGGGGCATCAAGGTCATTTTAATTGCTGTAATACTTCCCAGCCAATATATGATATAAGATTTCCACAATTTCAGATCGCATTTGAGTTTACACAGTAGACCAGGGAAGTTTTTTGTGTATAAGTAGTCATAATGGGAGGTAATATATACCCTAGATATTTAATCTTGTGCACCTGTGAATTGAATTGGTAAGAAGAGTGTAGTGAGAGCTCTAGTTCATTGGAAGTATGTAACAGCATGGCTTCTGATTTGGAAAAAATAATTTTTTATCCGGAAAGATTTCCGTACTCTTTTATAATATCATATAGGGCAGGGAGGGATGTTTGAGGGTGGCTGAGGGACAGTAGAACATCATCAGTGAACAGTGAGATTTTAAAATTTTGGGAGCCTACTCCCATCTCCCAGACCTTATCAGAAAGTCTAATCATGGCGGCAAATGGTTCAATGACCAAAGCAAACATCAGTGGTGAGAGTGGGCACCCTTGTCTTGTATCATCAGAAAGTGGAAAGGGAGCAGAAAAAATACTGTTAGTGAGGACTCTAGCTATCGGGGAAGAGTATATAGTCAAGACAGCCATTAAATACTCTGCAGTTATACCAAATGACTGCAAGGTCTGAAATAAAAAAAGACCACGAAATGCGGTCAAACGCCTTTTTAGCATCTATTGAAAGAAATAGAGAGGCAGTTTGCCTATTATTAAGTATCTGGATGACATCAATTGCTTTCCTAGTGTTGTTCCTGGCCTGACGTCCTGGTATAAAGCCTACCTGATCATTGTGTATCAGATCAGGTAGAACACTATTCAACTGAATAGCTAAGACCTTAGCATACAGTTTGACATCCAGATTCAATAAAGAAATTGGTCTATAACTGGCGCACTCCTGAGGGTCTTTCCCCTCTTTATGTATTACTATTATTTTAGCTTCAAGCGTTGTTTTAGAAAATGGGGAGCCATGCAAGACTGCATTAAACATTAATTTTAGGTGAAGGATCAGAATAGGAGCAATTTTCTTATAATAGGAGGCTGAAATGTCATCAGGCCCAGGGGCCTTAGATGTTTTCTAATCACTCAGTAGTTTTGATATCTCTTCCTCAGAAATATCTTGATTCAATTGGGTAGAAGCCTGCTGTGACAAACTAGGAAGGTGGGCCAGTTGGAGAAACTCTGAAATCATTGCATCAGAAGGTCTAGATACTATATTATTGTCATTTAAGTTATAGAGTTTGGTATAATAATCTTGAAATTCTTAGTTAATAACCTCAGGAGAATAAGAAAGCTTCCCTGCTTTAGTGTTAACAGCTAAAATATTGTTCTGTGAGTGTTGAGTTCTAAGCCTAAATGCTAACAATTTGTCCGCTTTGTCGCCCTTTTCATCTTTTCATAGAATGTCTGCTTCACTTTCTGGAGCGTTTTGGCTGTACGCTCTGAGAAAGCGAGACATACGACCTAGCTCTAGTTAATAGTTCTAAACTTGTCTGCGAAGGGGAGAGTTTGTGTTGACATTCTATTGATTGAAGTTTAGAGGTCAAAGCAATGAAGTGGGATTCCCTGCTTTTCTTATATCTAGAGGCCATACTGATAAGATGGCCATGTAACATTGCTTTGTGGGCTTCCCATAGCATTATTGGAGATGTTTCAGGTAAGTTATTAAAATTAAAATACTCAGACAGGTAATTTTTGATTTGGTCAGAGAAATCTTCGTTGTGGAGTAAAGAGTCGGTAATCCTCCAAGCAGAAGAAGAAGGGCAAGGAGTTCAAGAAATAAGATCAGCAGATAAAGCACAGTGGTATGACCAAATAATGGGGTAGATATGAGCAGATTTAAGTTTAAAAGTGAGGTCCCGGCTTAGAAAAATCATATCTATCCTATAAAAGGATTTATGTACTGAAGAATAAAAAATGTATAGTCCCTAGCCGTAAGGTCAGTAATTCTGAATGAGTCAAATAATAAATTGTGTTTAAGAAGAGAAAGTAGAGCTACCAAAGCAGAAGAAGGTAATTTAGGATTAGAAAGAGTGGAAGAGGAGAACCTATCCATAGTGCTTTCCAGCACCTCATTAAAGTTAGAAGTAATAATTATTTCACCTTTAGCAATTCTAGTTAAGATGGCAACTAATTTCCTAAAAAAGTGGGTTTGGTTTTGATTAGGGGCATAGACATTCACTAGTGTGCAAAGGGTATTATTGAGTTTGTCTACCAAGATGAGCCATCTACCCTCCTTATCTGTATGGGAGCTCAATAGGTCAAAAGTTATTATGCTTGAAACCATGAAAAGATAAAGGGAAAGGCCTTAGATTTCAGTTCTGGGTGAAAGGGCTTTTTAAAGTGAGTTTCCTGCAAAAAGATCAAATCACTTTTAGACTGTTTAAGTGTAATAAAAAGTTTAGTGCATTTTGAACGGCTGTTCAGACCTTTAACATTCTGCGAGTAGATTCTAAGAGCCATGACATTTCTTTCTGCGAGCAACCTCGATTCCTTCCTCGGAATCCCACATCACTGTGAAAAACCACAAGAGTAGCAATACAGACTAAATGAGATACCAACATTTCGTATTATGACACAAATGATCCTGAAGAAAGAAGAAAAAGAAGAGAAAGACAGATAAAAACAGGGAAATTGGGGGAGACAGTATTTGGGGACCAAAGGGGGTTACATTTGGTCTAATTTGTTGGTCAGAGAGAGATAAAGAAGCATCACCAGATGACAAAGACCAGTCTTGGGTACAAAATCCAAAATGGGGAGCATGGCCAGGACAGTTCGAGAGCATTAGCTATGAAGTAGCCCTGGAAAATTACCTCCGTCTCAGGGCCATTACCAATAGATAAAGCTATACTGAAAAAAAATGAGGAAAGAAAAACGATACAGACAAGTTGCTCCCTACTACTTTTAAGTATACTGAGATAATGAACAGGTCCCTCTCAAGGGTAATCCAATCAATTGAGGATCAACTTTTAGTATCAACCAACAGTGGATAAATAAATTAACAACATAATACGTTCAAGAGAGGATCTGAAGGCAATAAAATACCTAACAATTATTAATACAAGAATAAAGTAATTTGCTGTAATAGCACAAAAAGGTAAAGAAGGATACATCCAGAAACATGAAAAAAAAATAGTCTCAATATAACACCGTGCCAAGTAAGAAAATGTCTGCAAGAGAAAAGGCTTTACATATACAGGATAAAAATAACATCAGGTTGGGGGGCAGACTTTCTTGTAGAGGGTACTTTAGACCAATCCCGGTTCAGGGAACGATGAGCAGTTGATATTGGCTTTGTGTTGTGGGATTCCTGATTCTGAGGGGCCGAGTCGTTCATCGGGGTAGGAACAGTTAGGCCCAAAGAGTCCAGCAGAGGATGGGCCTCTTCCAGATTTTTGACTGAATGGAAACAATTTTGGTGCCTATTAAGGATACGGAAGCCCCATCTGTAGCGAATGTTGTTGTCCCAAAGTAGTTAGGTGATAGGCGTAAAGTTTTTCCTCTTAATCAGTGTAGCAGGGGCAATATCCTGAGCGTATGACCTTCAAATGATATTGCAGGAAGCTTCTGAGCTTCGAAGGATATCATCTTTGGCAGTAAAGTAGTGACAGCATACAGATGACATCTCTTGGTTAGGAGGAGTACTGTTAGCATGGGCAAAGAGCTCTATGTGGTCTATCAAGCAAGAGATGATTTTCAGGGGTAGCCAGATAGATGTGAAAAGAACTTTTTAAGATAATCATTCAGGGAGGTCATCTCAACCAGGGCCAGTTCTAGACCTTGTGGCATCCAGGGTGAAAGTTTCTTTTGGCCCCCAGATAGGCAAAATAGGGTTAGTGTGTGCCTAAGGCGTGCATAAAAATAGGGGTGTGGCTTCATAGGGAAGGGTTGTTGTCACAGTTATGCCCCCTGTAGTTATGATCCCAGTAGTTATGCCCCCAGTAGATATGCCCCCAGTAGATGTGTCACCTGTAGTTGTGCCCCCAGTAGATTTGCCCCATAGTAGCGCCACTTACAAACACCCCCAAAAAACCAACAACAATGTGTGGGGTGTGGGTGGGTGGTGGGCGCTTATGGGGTGACTGTGGCAACGCCCGCAGGCCGCAGCGCCCGGGGCTCCCTCCCAGGGTCATGCTTCTATTGTGGAGGTTGTTACTTCTTACTCTGTTCACTTGGTCTTCCTGGTATTCTAGAAGATATTGGACTTCGTTTCATAGTTTGAAGCTCATCACCCAAATCTTGTTGGGACAAAATTACACCATCTACCTTGGGCTCCAATTGGTTGGTTCTGTCGCCTAGGTCATTTAATTCCGCTTTCAGTGAATTGAATGCTTTGTGTACTTCAGCTTGCACCACTTGTATTGAGCATCTTGTCTCTTGAACCTCATGGAATAAAGACTGTAAATCTTTCCATGTGAGTGGAGCATGGTCAGGTAGAGCACTGTAGTAGGGAGTGTGAAACAAACTTAGATTGGTATGTTAAGCATTGAGATGGGGCCCCGGACACTGAACTATCCCATGTGTTTATATCATGGAGCAGATCTTCTCCACAGACAGAAGAGAGTTTAAAGAAATCCTGCAGGATTCAATGTACCATTTAATGGAGCAGTTTATATGGCAGAAATATGTGCAGACTGATCTAACATAGATAATAGCTTCTCATGCAGGACTGCTGAGACTATATTATAGAGAAGGTAATGTAGTTACAGTTAAAGGACAAGAGGGAGTACAGGAGTCAATGCTGAATGATAAAGGTCCAAAGTGATCTAGGCTAACAGGTGTGATATTATAGTAATAACCAAATTATAATGTTCAGGGAATGTGGTAGGAAATTTTTACTGGCAAGACAATCCACAACACAGGCAGTCTCTCACATCTATCCTACGTAATGTAGTTTTTACAACAGTGCGTGGTAACTCTTATCTTGTAGTAATAGTGAAAGATGTGCAGGGTCAGATTTTTTCCACCTTTAATAAAATAAACTGCAGCACTGGGGGTATTCTGAAGAGACAGGGGAGAGGGTCAGCATACCCTCCAACATGACCCATTCCATTAGGTACAAAATGCCCTGTTCATGGATATCCTTGCCAGGGGCAGTTGCAGAGGTGGGGCTGCAGCACAGTCCAAAATTCAAATAGGGGAGTCACACCAACTGCCATTAAGTCCTGGTAGGCAATGTTTACAGTTTGTGGTGGCAGTTGGTGTGGCTTCCCTGTCTGAATTTTGGACTATGGTGTAGCCCCACCTCTGGAGCCACACTGGAAAGTAAGTACAGGAACAGAGCATTTTGTACCTAATGGAATGGGTCATGTTGGAAGGTATGGGTCAGGAGGGGGTTTGGTGACTTATCCCAATTCCTGCTGCTCATTTGCATCCACCAAGCCAGCTCTTCCTTATCCCATATGGCCAGAATAAGCACACGCACCCCCAGATGTGGTTGTCTCCCTGGAAGGCCTTTGGTCAGCAGGAGGAGGGCACTGAGACTGGCAGCCCAGAGAAGGCTTGAGCGTGTCTCTTGAGCGTGTGGGTTCCAGAGTCACTGCTGCAGCATCCAGCTAGTGCAGCCTCATCCAAGATGGCAGGTGGTGCGAGATCCGGGAGTTCGTTACCGGGGATCAGCCACCGGAGAGTCACTTCTCCACACTTGCCCGGCCCCTGTACACCATGGACAGCTGCTTCCTGGGCAGGAGAGGGAGGTCTGGGAGTGTCAGGTAACAGGAGCGATCAGCCCTGGCCTCCGGGAAACTCTTGCAGCGGGATCCTAAAAGTGAGGACGCCGCGGCTCTGCTCTGTGGTAGGCCCCAGAGACCAAAAAGCCTTTTGGAGACAGAATTAGTCCTCCCAGGGCTCCTATAATGTTCCTAGGTATATAGAGGAACTAAGAAGGGGAATGTAGGTAGTTGGAGACAGGAGAATCTCCTGCAAATATAGATTTGAGAGCCAGGTTTCAGGAGTGACTTCTTCCTTTGCTATCCAGTCCAAGCCCCAGCAAGCCCCTTTTTTAACCATCCAGTATTATTACCTAATACCCTATCAAATTTGAGTTGATATATTCTTGGATTGAAAAAGGTGCTCCACTAATTTTCTCAGCTACATTTTAGGGATGTTACAACCTATGAATACAGTAAGTTAGATTAGAGACATTACAGAGATTCATATACTCCTATTTTATTAACATCTAAACTTATCCCTTCCTGTGGGGCATCCCATATACCCCTTTCCCCCACCTTCATTGGCATTAGCAATACCCTAAGACAGTGGTTCCCAAACTGTGTGCCCCTGGGGTGCCTCAGGGCAGTTGCAGGGGTGCCTTGGATTTGTTGTCCAGGACCAATTCAAATTATTTATGGTCAATGTAATAGGCAAAACTAGTGCTGGTGGGTGGCAATCATAAAATATGTAGACAAACAAAAGCAAATCTTTCCTCTCAACATTCAGTTGAACCTACGGATGACATATAAACACAATTTACTTATTTTAATATTTCTTTCCAAATTTCTCTATACAAAACTTTTGGCCTAGAGGTGCCGTGAAAAAAATTATTATACGCTAGGGCGCCGTGATTCAAAACAGTTTGGAAACCACTGCCCTAAGATGAACACCCAAAGCTGTACTGTTTGAGGAGTTCCTGGCATGCCTGCCCCATCCATTCCCCCTCCTTCCAGTTTTTCTTATCCTCTGTCTGGGTGCCTGCTCTGCCTCTGTGTCTCTGCCACTATCTTTGTATTTGTCTTTTTCACCAACCTAATATTCACCTTTCTCTTTGCCATCCTATGTAGGCATCTATGTCTATGCTATGGGTCTCTATTTAAATAGCTGTGAAAGATTATTTATTCATCATAAAAGCATTTTTACAGCATCTGGCTATTCAAGTAGCAGAATACAGAAAAATCCTAAATTTCGACTACGACCCTCCAATTTTTGTCTAAGTTCACTTCCCCATACACAAGTACCACTTGCAGTTTTAGATAATAGCATAAAATAATCTCTGAATTGCGCTATGCAGTGCTTCAGTGGCGTGTGGTGGAGTGAGACAGGTGAGGCAAAGCCTTTACTGTCACAGAGTTCTGACTATATAAAGTACATGAAAAATACAAATACTATATTAGAAATATCTTCTTTGCTTTACTCTAATCATTTTTATAGTCAAAACTCCGGAGAAAAACGTCTATACAGGTGAGGCAGTGCTTACCTTTTCCACACATCTCTGATCAAAACTCACCAAATTTCCAGCAGTATATACTGCTGCACCTCTGTATAATGCCCACATGTACCCTTTGGCTCATATATTTTAAGTAAATCTTGCTCTGGCACTAGCCAGTGCCTCCTGAGTCAATTA